>NC_081430.1:39111216-39411216 GCF_949786415.1 Peromyscus eremicus
GTTTTTATCTAAGTTGTCTCTTTACCAATAAAGACTTAGAAGTCCAATGTTGGGGTGAAAATCTGCTAGATCAGAGAAGCCAAAAAGCAACCAGCTGACCGTCCTTTTGAGCTGGAAACACAGCAAGAGAGCATCTCTTCATCTGTCTGCAAATCTCGAAGTCCCTTCCTAATCTTTCCTGCGTGTCTCTTTATCCTTCTACCTGGACCCTCTGTATTCTCTATGGCTAATTCTTATCAACTGGTCACTGGCTCCACCCCCTGATCCAGGGTTAATTTTATTAACACAGTCTTGGAGTTTCACAACGCAATCAAATATCCCAACACAACAGATATCCAAAGAAAGATTAGCAAAGAAAACTTCCCATCAGACAATGCTGTCCCTGGTTCCTGATGCCCCTCTTCCTTTCCCTCACTCTGCAGCATACCCCCAAGACAGAAAGAAAAAAAGAAGAAAGAATTTAACTTGTCACAATATTTATCCCCCTTTCTGAAAGTTGACCTCTGATGAAAGCAGAAGGACATGAATGATTTTAATCCACAGTAACAATGGGTAACCTGTCCTGACGATCTTGAACAGTATAAATATATGAAATGACAGATTTTTCTGCTCTGCCTTTCTGTACCCTCCTCCCAGATACTGAGAGAGACACATACGTGTGCACCCACAACTCATTCTATAATGTACAATGAAATTTCACCCAGCCTTTATCTTAGAGCTGCTGTTCCAATGATTAATGCCCCACTGGCTGGGAAACTGCTGCTGAAGAAAGACAAGGAGAGAGCAAGACACATGAAATATATCTCTGGGGCCATTTCTCATTATTATTATTATCATTATTAGTGCCTTACTACCCTATCTGTCCTGTTAGGAAATGTGTGATCTATTGGCAAGGGGACCAGATGACATTTGAAAGTGGCTTGCGTGAGGGAGAAATGAACAAGGACAAAGAGAATAGTTAGTTTTTACTAAACAGAACTGACCTCCAAGTGGTTTTCATTGTTGTTTTCCTTTATTTGAGGGTTTGTGTGTTTCCTTATTATTGCTATTCTCATTTTAAGGTCTGAAATAATAGATACCGTGATCTGTGCACATGTTCTTTTGTCTTTGTTCAGGCTCTGTCTGCAAGAAACAATAAGATGTAACCTATACAATTGTGTTCCTTGCCCACTTATGCAAAAGACAGGATGAAATAAGTCTTGAATCTCCCTATATATAATTATCTCCATATCCTGGCTGATTTCAAGCCTATGAAATACTTGTGTGTGTGTGTGTGTGTGTGTGTGTCTGTGTGTGTGATTTATATATATGTATCATATAAAGCAGTATATGATTCCTGTTACTTATTCTAACAAAGGATGATGGGTAAATTATTGATAGCTTAAGTACTGAAGTTGACTACATGGTGGGGCCTTGTTGGAAGATGAGCCATAGTAGGAACACTATCACAACATGTGTGTGTAATGATAAATTGCAAATTCATTAGCCTAGGCAGAGAGTGCCAGATTCTGATTTAGAAAATGCTGCATTTTTCTAGTTGAGTTTAGAAGGACATGGGATTTATAGCTGAGGCGCCACATGTAGCTTCAATTATAAATGGAATTTGAATTCAACCAGTGAATGGCATCCTTAATTGAAGGCCTAGTTGGTCAAGGTACTTGGTGAAATAAATAAAGAAAAGAGACAAAATAGTTAGTTCCACAAATATGGAGTACCTCATAAAGTGCCTGACTTCGGGAATGACAAATGAAATAGAAACTTTTTCTTAGAGGATTACAAACCAGCCAGAACCCTTGAATGTATTCTGCACAACAGACTCCTTACCACGTGGTTGGTACCTGAAAATATAGTGTTGAATATGCTCATTTCCCCCCACTGAAACAATAAGAAGTTATTTTCATATTTTAGTTTTATTTTTGTCAAAACAGTACATCCACATCCACACAGTAAATAGCTCCCACACAGTCTCTGAAATAAAAATAAAATAAAATAAAATAAAAAAGCTATCCTTTTCTTCAGTGGCTCAGAGTGTTGGCTGACAGGTCTGGTCTAAGTTCATCACCAAGAACAGCCCTGACTAAAGAATTCATTTGCTGAAGCTCAAGCCCCTTCCTGAGGGTGATGCATATTCAAAGTGATGGTAAAACATGAGATATATAAAACCTCTGCCCCTTGTCTCAACTCTGGACCACCAGGAAGGGCCTCCCAACCACCAAGCTTTCTCTTGTCATCAGGGTCTGTTGGAATCTTTGCTGCAGCAATGTGAACTTCTGCCTTCTGCCCCGATGCTAATGGCACTGCCTCTAAAACTTCTCGAATATAAATGCTGGACTTAATGCCTCTTCTCCGATACTCCCCTTAATGTAGCATCACACAGCCTCAAAACACCAATCAGCTGGCCAAAGCAGAGGAGCAGTCTCCTCACCATGTCCTGCAGCCCTGCTCTGCTCTTGTAGGTTCCTGGAACTTTGCAGAATTTTTCTGCTTCATAGTGCACCATGTTTTTATTTTGTAACTTTCTCAAAGTGTTAACTACTCCTTTCTTTGCAGGAGAATGCCTGAGATTTGTCTCTTTCCCCTGCCCGAGCACACCACATACTTCCTCACTCTTCAATTTCCCAGTAAACCTGTATCACATTATTTGGTTAAATCGGTATTCAGAGTTTACATCATTATGGCTTTGTAATATCATTTACAGAGAACAATGTAAGATCACACATGAACTGATTCATTTTACAAATATTTACACAGTATAGAGAAGGCATTGGTTACTATTCAGGGCGCTGAGGTAGCTGCTGTGAAGAAAATGGAATAAATGCTTGTCCCTGGCTAACATTCTAATGCTATGATTATCTTTCTTTTCTTCTGAAGCTCTTTGTTAATGAGCAGCTTCATTATCTCATTAGCCTCTCTCTCTCACCACCTCTCAGTGTCACAGCTAACACACATATAAAGGTCTTTTCAAAGATAGCACACAGGAAGCCTGTCATTCCCATTGCTTTGTGGCTAGTGCTCTGCTGGTGTCTTTTCTGCTCCACTCTGGGTCCCCTCTGCCTCACCCCTGCTGTCCTCTTCCGCCTTACTATACGTGTTGACAAGTTCCTGGGCCCTCTTCTCTGTGTGGTGATTCCTGAGCTTCCCCCCTCTTAGTTTTTCTCCCTGTTGAATAGGATTACCATCCTCTGACTCCCTGAGAAAGGGTAAGGGAAACTGGCAAGACATAGCCTATCTGAAGTGGGTTCTAGTCCAGCCTCATCATCTGTTGATAGTTTCCTGGCAGAGACTTACCAGGCAGAAACAATCAACTTGAAAGCACTTGTCCAGTTCTTTAGGCATCTGATGATGTAGTTGTTGACAACAGTTTGGTGTCTGGTTCCTAGAACATATTTTACTATTCTTTCTCTCTGAAATCTCAGTTCCTCATCAGTGAAATTTAAGTTCATACCTACAACCTCTAGCTTGAGGACTACATGCTGTTGTCCTCTTAAAACAATGCTCATGTGTAGCTCAAGGTTTTTGCACTTTAGCAGGACTGTGCTGACATCCTGAATTTTGTTCAGGTGAGTTGTTACTAAATACATAACACACACACACACACACACACACAAGCATACACATGAAATACATCTATAGAAAAACATAAAATTTTGAGCTTGAGTGAGATGCAACAAAGCTCTAAGCTGTATGCAATTAAGATTTGTCATCAATGTACAATTCTAGTAAGAATTATTAGTGCCATCAACTCCCTTTATTCACTGAAGTAAAATTTTCTCCTCCTCCTCCTCCTTCTTCCTCCTCCTCCTCCTTCTTCTTCCTCCTCCTTCTCTTCTTCCTCCTCCTCCTCTCCTCCTCCTCCTTCCCCTCCTCCTCCTTCCCCTCCTCCTCCTTCCCCTCCTCCTCCTCTTCCATCTCCCTGCTCTCTCTCTGACTTTGTGCCTGCTCATGTGCACATGTGAGTGCATGTATATTCTATGGCATATATGTGGTGGTCAGAGGACAACTTCAGGTGCCAGACATTCAGGCTTTCCTACTACCTTGATTGAGAGATGTTCTCTCTTGTTCACCTTTGCATATTCCAAGTAAGCTTATCCATGAATTTATGGCAGTACTCCTATCTCTGTCTCTCATCTCTTAGTAGGGGTGCCCTGGGATTATAGATATACTACTGTATCTGGATTTTATGTGAGTTCTGGGGATCCAAACTTATGTCATCTGGTTTGTGAACCATCTCTCCAGAGCCTCAGCTATTTTACTATTCCATTAATAGGCTTTATTTTGTTTTTTGTTTTGTTTTGGTTTTTTTTTGTTTTTATCATAATATGTTTTCCTTAACTACTTCACAGATAGTATGAGTTAAATAAGCACTTTAAATTTTTTGCATCCAGAAATGAGTATGTACTGACTCTTCTACCTGTCAGCAGATGCTTGTATTTTCTAGAATACCAAGGATTAAATTTGCAGTTTTGGAGTTTTTAATGCACCCAGTGTGTTTGTGTGTGTCTCTGGGCTCCCTCATAAATTGTTTGGTGACAGTCTGTTCATTTGGTTCTTAGCCTCCTTACTGCAATGTTTTTGAATTTGCTTTTCCTTAGATACATGATAAGTACTGGAGAAAAGCAGTTCCCTCTACATCCTCCCCTAAAGAGGAATAACAGATTCTAGAAAACGAAGATGGATTCCTACAAACCCCTCCAAATTACTGCTAATGTGTATGGATTTGGACAGTGGAAAGAGGGTGTGATCAAATAATTACACTAGGAATGAGCAAAAGGTTATAGCCATCAAAGCAGAGAGGAGTGGACACTAATGTGAAAAAAATATGAATGGGAAGGTACAGAGAAAGCTGAGTAGAGGTGGTGAGGGTGTTTCCAAGCCTATTTCTATTGGGAATCATTTCTATCAAACATTTCTAACCAGAAAGCAAAGACTGCTGGAGGCTCTGCAGTAAACCAAAATATTTGAAGAAGAAAGTGAGTAAATAGCAAAATTCACTTCCAAAGCCATACTAAAAACACCATACAGTTGTGCAGAAAACACCTATAAAATGTTCTTTTTGACTCTAGTAGCCAAAGGGAAACTCATATTTTTTACTTTGTGGAATGTAGGGTGAATATCTAGACAAGTTGTTTTTGTTATGTGGTATTCAGCTATATGTATGGTAATAATTACAGAGAAATAGAAGGCAATGAAACAGAACCCATCATGGTTTTGGCTTTTTAAAATGGAAATTAAAGTCTATTTATCATCTATCTATCTATCTATCTATCTATCTATCTATCTATCTATCTATCTATCTATCTATCATCTATCTATCTTCAATGATTATCTCTATCTCTGTTTTCTAAGAGCTATATTTCTTTGTTTAGCTTCTCACCTGAGTAGGCATCTGTGTAACAGAGTTTTCCTCTTTTGACTATTGTAAATGCTTTCCCCATCTCAGCATCCTTTTAAAATTCAAGATACATTTTTCTTTGCAATATATAATGAAAGGAGATTGTGTTGGACAATATCAGAGATGGTTTTATCATTTTGGCACTGTAAAATCATGTCATATCCTTAAAAGTCTGGTAACTGAAGCCAAGGGAATGATTTGACAATTAAAGAAGACTTCAGCCTCTTCCCCCAGCCTTTCTTTAAACTTCCTGAAGACAGACAGACCCAGGTGGTTGGTGTGAGAATTTGTTTTATAGGGACTTCTGACAGTCAGGTAAAATTATATTTTGGATTATGTCCATAAGCTGGGGCAGCAGTTGAAAAAGTGGTCTTTGGAGTCATTTTAATACAGTGCCTAATATTAATTCAAGGGAGTGCTAGGTTGTTGAATTGTGAAGATTATTTGGTCACTGAGCTTACAATGCCTCGCACCTGCTGTGTTGAAGGATCTAGATAGAGTTGATAGGGTAAATCAGGTGTATGCTTGCTGTCTTCATGAGGCGTCTTATAATGTGGGAAAATTCGTGAATAAGCCAATTTTACAATTAGCTTCATCACAATCATGACAACTTCAACAAACGAAGACAGGTGTCTAGGAAAACAAAAAGGGACTTTAGTTAGTTTCCTGATCTGGGAAGACTTTTCCAAGGAAAACAATGTAGGAACTAGTCCATTCCAAGTGAATCAGGACATGGAAGTGTTCCACCAAAGACAGTAGCTTATATGAAGGCCGTACTGAAGGAATTGGGCTCTCTCTACCCACAGTAGCTGGGGTATCTGGAAATATAGCAGACTGACTAAGATAAGTGCTCAGTGTAATGTCTGTGCTTAAAGGGTGTGGTGGTTTGACTAGGAATGGCCCTCATAGGCTCATGTATTTGGATGCTTGGTCATTAGGGAGTGCTGCTACTTGACAGAGATTAGGAGACATGGCCTTGTTGGAGTAGATATGGCCTTGTTGGAGGAAGTGTGTCACTGCGGGTTGGGTTTGGGGCTTTCAAATGCTCAAGCCAGGCTCCGTTTGCTCTTGTCCTGCTGTCTGTGGACCTTGGTGTAGAACTCCACGCTACTTCTCCAGCGTGCCTGCGCGCAGTCATACTTCCCACCACGCTGATAATGGACCAAACCTCTGAACTTGTAAGCCAGCCCCAATTAAATGCTTTCTTTTATAAGAATTGCCATGGTCATGATGTCCCTTCACAGCAATAGAGCATTGACTAAGACAAAGGGTTAGGTAAAGGCAATTAGAATGGCAATTTCTTTGTCATGATAAATGTCTGTAGGGCTGATTTGTTGAAAGTGTCCATAGCTAGATTAGAGGATAGGGATCATATGCTTTCCTGAGCACAGCCTCTCAATCACTGCCTTCATTATATGCCAGAGATACAGATTTCCTCCATGAAAACCGGGGACACAAATCTCCTAAGGCAATTTCATACATGTGCCAGGATGCCAATATCTTCTTAGGGCACACACACTGCCATTTTGCATAACATTTTCACCTATTTACATTAAGAGGGACCACACATAGTCAACAGATAATATAATTGTCATGAGTGTCATGCCAGTATGTTTGATACCTGTCATGTATTAAATATAAGGAAACATTTTAGTGTAGAGTTTGGCTTCTCTCCACGTGCTCTCTAGCAGAACTTGAGTAGCTGGAAATCTGTCCTTTGAAGGCTTCCTGTTCTCTCTGTTTTCTCATGCATAGCCTTGGTCTTTCTTCCCTCCTGTTAGAGACTGTAAAGTTCATTGGAAAATTTCCTGCAGTCTAATTAGCCTTTCTATTTAATTTTATAATAAGAACTCTGAACCAGAAGCTGGAGATAATGTACCCAATTCAATTCATAGATGTCAATTTCTTTTTAATTGTAATTCTTTTCTCTGGTTCTTCCCACTCTTGCTGCCCGAGCACAGCTGAAGCTTGGGTGATTATGAGATTTTCATGCCTACGCTGGCTAATTATGCCTCCTGCTTTAGGGTTAAATTCATTTCTTATCATAGTTGTTATTATTAATAATAATAATAGGTCTCTCAATCCAAGCTTGGTTGAGTAGTAGTTTTCGTAGTTACTGCCTCCAGATTTAGCTTATTTCAATTTTTTACCCAGATGGTTTCTTCCTTCAATAATGGCAGGGAGTCTCTGTTTTCCTATTGCATTTAAATGTTACTTTTGGATCACTTAGCTGCAAAGCATATCTAGCAGATTCTTCTTAGTTTTGGAGATGGATTATACCTCTGTGTAGGGGTCATGTTGCTATAGATATCAGTGAAGTCTCCTCTTGATCATGACATTGTTGCTTTGAAAAGTATCTGAGGTAATGAAAAGTGTCTAATGGCTTCTACCACTTCCTTAGGAAGCCTCCAAAGAACACAAGGCTTTGACTTCCAACTTCACTACGAAAAAAAGAAACAACACACACACTGACACAGACACAGACACACACACACACACACACACACACACACACACACACACACACACACAAACAAACAAAAAACCAACCAAACGAAAACCCAAAACCCTTATTCTGAATTCCCTCCTTACACTATCATGAACAAAACAGCATAGTGGTCCAAACAACTTAAACTTGGAATTGGCTCCTGGGCAACTTGTTAATTCTTTCAAAATTCTCTCCCAAATTTAAATCTTATTATCTCTTCTTTGCTCAAAATTGCACTTCTAACAAGGTTATCCAGACAGTTTCAGAAAAAGGAATCAGAGAGGCTCTGAGGAGAAAACCAAGGCTTTTGATTCTGCCCCATGACTAAAGACAATATTGGCTTTCACCTGGTCTCCAGAGCTCCGCTTGTCCTTTCCCAGTTCCTTACTCTACCCCACATCTTTGTCAGCTCCTTCAACCACCCAGCTCAGTCCCTTTCTGTTACTTCACCACTAAGTTTCACATGTTACTTGTTCATAAGAGATTTTTCTTTTCATGCATTTCTTCAAATTCTCCTACCCCTGTGCTTGCCCACATCAGACCTCCCTGGAAGGAACTCCCTTCATCCATTTGTCTGAAATGTTTGCTCATTAACCTTTCCTCCTTCATTTCCCCAAGTTATTTGGTATCATATGGTTCCCTCATTCATTGCAAGTGCCTTCAATATCATACTTTACCCTATAAGTGTAGCAGGAGCATTCCTGGTCTAAAAGCCAAATTAAACCAAAGAACCTGGTTCCACTCCCTTTCATCAGCCCCCTAAGTCCCCACCTAAGGACAACTTCATGTCCAAATTTTCTGAATTATATAGTTTTATGGTTATACTTCTTAAACAGTTTGTACAGATTATAGAGATGTTCACAGGGAAGTAATTCTACTCGTGAACCCAATCTGTAGGAGGATCACATATGTAAAGCCACACAATTTCCCTTTCCTGCTGCTTTTATCCCTGTCTACCAATATTTCTTACAAGTAGCCATCACTCTTGATCTACCATGCTATAATTTTGAATATATTGTTTTATACTTGGGCATGTACAGCATGCATAAGAACTTGCACTTTCATGCATTCAATGAGAAAAATACATCATTATATTTTTGAGAAGAAAATGAGTGAGTGCTTGTGTTTCAAATAGACCTAGAATAGTTCCTCAAACATAGTAAGTACTCAATAAAGGATAGCTATTAATTATTATTTTTGTCATGACTTTACCCACCCTATAGGCCTGGGAAAGTAATTCTCCTTTACACTCCATTGTGATACAATCTCCTTGGTGAGTATACCCACTGTTTCTGCTGCTCTGTCTTACTCTGCCAGGCTCAGCTCAGCTAATACCCTTGTCATTGTACATCTGCAGGGGTTTATTTGTTGTTGCAAATAGCTGTGCAAAGTGCATGTTGGCATAGCTTCGTATTTTTCAGACCAGGTACACTTCAGTAGGGAATCTAAGGACCTTACCCACATTTTAAGCCTGTAAGTGGCCTGGCTTACTGTCTATCAGCAGAACCTCTGGAGAACCCATCTATGGTACTATGCAAGTCCAGCTTCAAGTAGATTCCTGGTCCATTTCTACATCTTCTTTACCACTGACACTTTTCAAGCAGATGGGAATGTTTCATAAATAAGTTATATAAAGAAATGACAATGAAGTAATTATTTAATAGAATCAGTAGTTCAATCAACATACTAAAAAATCCAGGCTTGGTGGTGCACAGGGAAGCAAAACCAGGTGCATCTCTGTGACTTCTGGGCAGACTAGCCTGGTTTAAATAACAAGTTCTATGACAGCTAGGGCTCCGTAGTGAGACCCTGTCACAAAGAAAGAAAGAAAGAAAGAAAGAAAGAAAGAAAGAAAGAAAGAAAGAAAGAAAGAAAGAAAGAAAGGAAGAAAGGAAGAAAGGAAGAAAGAAAGAAGCCAAACACCAGAAAATTGATATTTGTGCTGCCGCCTACCAAGTGTGTAATAGGAAATTACTGATTTTTATAGACTCAGGTTATAGTACCAATATAAATAAATGATAGAAGTAGAAAGGTTTTGGTAATAGTAAAGTAAATAACAATAAATAATAAAGTCTGGGGTGTGTTTGAGGTCTCAATTGGGAAACTGTGTAGAGGAGAGCCAGACTAAGAGTTAAAATATCCAGTGAGTTTTGTTCTGTGCCTTTCAACAACCTATGCTAGTGGAAGTTATAAAAAGCAGCATTTATGTCTATATGTGTTCTATACCAATATGATCTATTGCTCTAATTACATAGTCAATTATTTTTAAAGAGCTGCAAATAAGCTCTATAAGAATGCCATAAATGCATTCCATTTAGAAGCATCTTGCAGATAAATTTTATTTTTAGTCTCCCTATATCTTCCTGCAGCCTTAAAAGCATAGTACAGTAACAAAAAATGTACTACCCAACTAATTTGAGAACCATATTGTAGCAGGCTTTTTTTTTGGGGGGGGGTCACCAACCAGTTCCCAAATCATGACATGGAGACTTATAATTTGGTAAGAATGCATGATCTTATGCTTGTCCCACTAGATCATTTAAATTAGCTTGTCTCTCTTCATCTACATTTTACTTCAGGGCTTTTTACCTGTCTTTCACTCTATATGTCCTACTCAGTGTCTGGTTGGTTGGCAGTTGCCTGGATGGCTGGCCCCAGGTGTCTCCCTTTTCTCCCTTTTCTCTCATCTCTCAAGCCTAGATTCCTCCTCCTATTTATTCTCTCTGCCCACCAGCCCTGCCTATTCCTCTCCTGCCTAGCTATTGGCTGTTCAGCTTTTTATTAGACCAGTCAGGTATCTTAGGCAGGCAAGGTGAAACAGTAACACATCTTTACATAATTAAACAAATGCAGCATAAACAAATGTAACACATCCTTACATTGTTAAACAAATGCTGCATAAGCAAATGTAGCACACTTTTGCCTAGTTATACAAATATACCACAGCACCAGATCATTACTGTCACACAGTGTGTTGATCATGCTTACTGTTCCTTCTCTGCCCTCATTGTGCACTGGGATAGGAAAAGGTAGTGGTGTCAGTGCCTCTTTGAAAAGAAGGAACAGTGGAATCAGAAAGGCTTCTCAAGAGATAGTATGTTCATTTCACACAAAAGAAAAAAGAAAAAGAAAAAAAGTCCCCAGTAATAAAAGTGACTTAAAAATGGTGATGGTACATGATGCATAAGTAGAATTACTAATAAGTACATGGTATCTTTTGCTTCCATGGGCTCTTTCAAAATGTAGACAGTCTGGAAGCAGGCCAGACAAAAGCTACAAAAATGATTAAGGAAATGGATGGAATGACTTAGGAAGAAAGATTGAAGTAGTTAAATGTCTATATAGCTCGGCCAAATGACAAGTCAGAGGGAATGATATTACAGGCTGTAGAACTTATTTGAAAGTGACAAGCCACAAGCAGAGTAAGGGATTACTTAGGCAATGGGATGAAATAAAGGGAGGAAAAATTGCATAGTTAGTAACTGGATTTCTTGACTGTGAGAGGGAGGAGATCAAAAGAGCTGTTTCTGAACACAATACCTGGATGAAAGTCATAGGCAGTGTTCTAGTGCACTGTCTCTACCACTGCCTTAGGTTTTACCTGCTCTACTCCGTCTTATCTGGAGTCCTGCTGTCCTTCCCAAGTTGTGCTTAGGAAATGGAGCTTAGCATTATGTATCTTTAAGCAACTTGTTTCCAGGAAGCAGGTTTAATCTCTTACAATATTGAAGAGTTAACACAGTAAACAGGCTCCTGAGAGGGAGAAATGGGTTCCCTTCAGTGAGAAAAAATGGTCTTTGGAGTCAGACACTCCACATTTTATGGTCTCCCTATGGGTTTATTACTGTTACTTGCTAAGCCTGTTCTCAAAAGTGGGTGTTTTTTATCATTCATTCATTCAATCATTCATTAGTTCATTCATTTGTTTACTTATATCATCCATTCATTCATTTATTCATGACCATTTTGTAGCTGGAGAGTTTTCTCTGGGTCCCGCCAAGCCCTGGCAGTCCGACAGCCCACTTATAAACACACAGATGCTTATATTGCTTACAAACTGTATGGCCGTGGCAGGCTTCTTGCTAACTGTTCTTATATCTTAAATTAATCCATTTCTATAAATCTATACCTTGCCACATGCCTCGTGGCTTACCGGCATCTTCACATGCTGCTTGTCATGGCGGCGGCTGGCAGTGTCTCTCTCACTCAGCCTTCCACTTCCCAGAATTCTCCTCTCTCCTTGTTCCTCCTATACTTCCTGCCTGGCCACTGGCCAATCAGTGTTTTATTTATACAGAATGATATCCACAGCACCATTTCTTACTCTGTAGCCCTGTATATAGTCCCTACATCCCTACTGCTCTTGAACTTTAATTCTCCTGTCTCTGACTTTATAATGTTGTGATTACAGATGAAGTGAGTATTTATATGTGCCTCACAGGACTGAAGTTCACCTGAGCCACCTCAACTTCTGCTTTCACTATTTAGTCATTACTAAATCACTCTCTCCTCCTTACAGTCACTGATACCATCATGTTTCCTTTAGAAATTGCATGTTATTTCCTAGAGTCCAGTTTTGCCTATTCTCAATGGTTGGAAGGCAGAATAACTTTTTGTCATTCATACCTAAGCAAGCCATCTCTTGCTTAAAAACATCCAAGGACTGATGTCCCTGGTTGACATTGGGACAGATTTTCATCTCCTTAAATGGCATCCTTCTTGCCATCGTGCTTAACCTCTTAGTTGTGCCTCATACCACCCACACCACTGCTTAGCCATGGCCATGTTGATCCGCTTCTGTCTTGCAAGATGGACTGTCTTCCTTGACTCCTTGCACATGCGTGCTGGTACTTCTGCGGAGAATGACTCTCCACTCCTGCCTCCCACTGTTTGTCTTCTGCTTAACTCAGAGTCTTGTGGAATGCAGAGCTGGCTGATCTTATCTGGAGTCCCACTGTCCCTCCCACATGTGTTTCCATTCTAAATGAAGCTTATCATTATCTCACTGTCAATTTTACTATGTTGTAATTGTCTCTTCACATCTGCCTAATCTAATTGATGCTAGGCTTTATTTGAGCAGATACTTAGATTAGTTCCTGCCACTCTGTGGCCCTTCAGTAAGTTTTGCTTTTGTTTATGTCTCTTGGTGAGAGATCAATGGCTTGATGATGCCTGGAATGTAACAAGATATGCGACCTATAAAATCATCAACTAATGTCAGTTTGCATCCCTCGGAACTTTGGGCTGTACTTAGCGCTATTTGTTTATGTGTATACATAAACAGGTTGTATCACATACAGGATGATCACATCGGAAAGATCCTGCAATACGAGAGAGGAGGTAGGAGTTTGGGAAGACTCAGCTATATGTGAGCACCCACCATAGAGAAATATGTGAGCATAGGAGCCTCAAAATACTATTTGAAAGTATCCTGATGTAGGTGGACATAGACTTTCATTTTCAGAGCTGGAAGTGTTGTGACTTCTGAGCCCTTGACTAAAGAAAGAGGAAAGGGATAAAGCAGTGAAGAAGGAGACGGGGGATGATGGAGATACTATAGACAGGGGAAAAAAAATCTTCTGCTGTGTTCTGTTCCCTTCTTTGGGAACTACCCATGATCCAGTTACTTGACCTTGGGACACATGCCCTGCTCCACTTGTATAAAGTGTGTCCTAATTGCTGGTTGCCTGGGTGACATTGTACTTGATCAATTGTTCATGTCACAAGCAGAGTAAGATTCATGAAACCCAAGCCCACTCCATTAATAACCTGAGCAGGGATTTTGGTGGTCCTCCCTCCTTCCTTCCTAGTCTCCATTCCCACTCTTTTGTGTATGTGTGTAAAGGAAACAAATGAAATTTCAGACCTTGCAATGAATTGCCACACAGAAGTACACCCCAGGGTCTTCTTGTGCTTTTTCAGCTTGGTGATAAATTACCATCTTTAGGATTGTTACCTTTCTAGGAAGTGCTTACTCATTTTCACCTCCCCACTGGCATCTGAGGACCTCCCAAACAGAAAGCCAAGCTCCAAATCCCTCAAGAACTTGCTGCAAGCAAAGAAGCTGGTAGATGAGAGGGTTGCCTCCACTTTGGGCTCTACCCCTTGGAATCAGGAACACCCAGGTCATGCTTTCTTAAACGGATTGCTAATAGACTGACTCATTTCTCTCTCCTTTTGACACCACATTAAAATTGCTCTGGAGTTTATTCCAAACTGGGTCTCCCCAGTGGACAAAAAGTGGAATACACTTTCAGCAAAACATTTTTATTTGCTAAGCTTTTCTATACTTAAGAGCTGAAAAGCAGTGAGATAATTCTCATGCACCTTTTACACAAGCTACTATACCTTCTTAGGTTCACACAGGCTCTACTGACACATGTGCATCCTGACTACATCCTCAGAGATAAACCAAAGGAGTCTAGAAAAAAAAAAACATGGCTCTGGTAGGCTCCCAGATGAGAATGAACCTGAGCCTTGTGCCCACCACACTTTTGATGTTATCTAGAATCTCTAAGCTACAGGGACCAGCAAACATCACAAGTCACTGTCTATTAGTGCTTCTATTGTGGTTGTTAGTGTAATGTACACACATAAATATATATGTGTAATATAGGCAATATATTCAGTGGTTATCAATGAAGATGATTTCCAGGGCTTCCTCCAAGGAGACTTTTGACAATATTCAGATGCTGTTTTGGTGCCACAGCAGGGGGAAGAAGACCTATAGAAGAATGACTGCTGTGGAGTGAGTAGAGGTCGCAGATGCCATTGTCTCCATGATTCGCACAGTACTGAACTCTGTAAATCTTAGAATACTTCAGTGTACTGTAGAGAGACATAAAAAAGTGAAAGCTGTGAGTTCTGTTCTCTGAACACTGGGAGACAAAGCCCCAACCTTTATTTTTTATGATCTAAACTAGGATCAAGGTCAATATATGGTATATAATATTTGAGCAAAGCTGCATGGTAGCAAAGCAGTGGGATGAGTGTGTCCTCAAGAAACAGACTAGGGAAACTTGGAGTCTATTAATAATACTAGAGTAACACTCACATGTAAGCATTGCGTGGCATCGAACGTAACGAAATTCTACCCCAAATTTGATGATAGAGTTGAGACTGGAAAAGTCTGGAAATTTCAGAAAGAAAGAGGAATTTTACCTCATGTATTGTCATGGGTGAACAGAAAAGGAAGACAAGAGGTACTAATCATGATTGCATGAGGAGTAGAGCGAAGAAGGTGGGTACATATATGAGAAGTAAAATACTATAAATTGTTCTTATGGCCAGACCTTCTAAAATCACTAGCATTGAGTGCCAGGTGTAAAAACTGCAGAGCTGCTTGGAAGATCAAGGAAGAAACATCAGCCCAGTTTTAATGTGGTACAAGGCTGTTTCTTAGAAAAAAAATAATGTTCTTTGGGGTCTTGAAAAAATGGGCAAACATCATATATGAACCAAGAAGTCTGGACTCCTGGGAGAATGTTAGATGACACATCTGAGGATTTTCATTTGCAGTATGAGTTAAAACAAAAGTGATGAGCCAGCTTGGAAACCCCAAGTCTGGTGCTTTGTTTGCATTAAATTAGGAGAGGTGAGATTTTAGACAACCTGAGCCAAGAGTTCCTTAGGAAAGCATATGGCAGTGTTCCTACTCTCTTCCTCAGTCAAGGACCTTCCTGTGTATTTTATTGCTTTAGATCCATCTTCAATCAGCTATTAGATAAAGTATAGCATTACAAAAGAGTTGCAGGATTAGACCCCAGAACCAAAAACCTGGATCCTCACTCTCCACTAGCTTGTTCAGTTACACTGGGCAAAAGTCACCTTCTAGATCATGTTTAGCTCTAATCACATCCAGCAACTACTCTATTGACTCCAGTCAAAAGCTTAGAAATTAAGTGGCATGTACCAGGCATGGTTTTTAAGTCCAGGGCAATGATTAAACAATGATGTTAGCAGCCTTGCGTTCTAACTAATGATCTGGTGAACCTTAAGAGTAAATGGCATCGGGTTTTGTAGCTGCATCTCATTCACAACATATTTATAAAGCCATAACTCCACAGTAGTTGTTGACAGAGATTCTGGAAAGGGGAAATAATGTAGTTGTTTGTGAACATCTGGGTGCACATTTCACACATGGTATACACAGCCTGGGAGAATTGTTCCAAGGGAAAAGGCTAACGTGATTCATATCTCTACCTTTAGGTGCTTATAGAATGTGTCAGATGATTTCCACACTGACAAATTTGAGTCCTAGGGAACTTAAGAATAAGGAGTGTGTGTACATTTTATAAGAAATTCTTACTATCTTTACAGGGGAAGGACTCCTGCTATATGTATTCTCTCTCTTTCTTCTCCCTCCCTCCCTCCTTCTCTCACTCCCCCTCTCTCCTCCCCTCCTTCTCTCCCTCCCTCCCTCCTTTTTGCATTTGTAGTCTAAAAACACTCTTAGAATAATTTTTCATGTTTTTTCTTATCTCATTGTTTGAGGAAGCAGATTTTTATGAGCACTTAGTCATATGATGTAGAGGCTTAGACATTTGGTTCTTGCAAGGATTAGCTTTAAAGTATTTTTCCTTGACTGCTCCTTGGTGAGGACACCCTCAAATAATTAGTGGAGTTTCTTCATTGTGAAATGGGTGTGCTCTGTCCAGCTAATGATACTTAGCTGCCAAGCCACTTCCACATGATTTTATTCCCTTATAATATTGATTTGATAAGTAGAAAAATAATTTACATGCTCAATATACAACTCTTTGTATATCTCAACCTAGAAGTCTATCAAAAGGACCAGTGTGCTGGACTAAGAAAATAGCTCATTCAGTAAACTGTTAGTTATGTAATCATGAGAACTCAATTCAATCCACCATGATCCACATTTTTTAAAAAAAGCTGGACATGATGGTGAGCATTCATAAACTCATAACCCTGTCTATTACTTAGGATGAATATACAGGCAGACCTTTGGAGCTCATTGGGCAGCCTGCCTAGCCTGCTTGACAAGTTGCAAGCCAAAAAGAGATCCTGCTCCAAGACAAAAAAGAAAAAAGAAAAAGAAAGAAAGAAAAGAAGGAAGAAAGGAAGGAAGGAAAAGAGAGAAAGAAGGGAGAAAGATAGCCTCTGAGGCATGTTGTCCTTTGGTTTCCACATACCCCAATACATGCACCATCATCACCCCAGTATGAGTGTGAATACACACACACACACACACACACACACACACACACACACACAGAGTATTTTGAATATGAAGCACACAGAGATGCTGCCTTCATTGGCTTGTAGAAGTTCATTGCTTTGTGCTAGCAGACAGTTCAATAACTGCATGGACTGCCTTATCTACTAAGTCTAACTATGTTTTCTCTATTGGGGCACTCACAGAGAAGCCAACACAAACCCAGAGCTTCTGGAAATAGTGCTGTTATTCCCACAGTTTGTGTATGAAGAAAGTAAGATTATGTTATAAAATCGGTCATCAGTCCAGGGAAACATACCTTTTAACAATCTCTTTATTTAATCTCTTGTTAGAAAATGTCCCTGGCCTTTTAACAAATAATAAACAGATGTCTGTGTGGACTCAGTGTATAGAGTACAGTAGTTTCATGTGCATGACTGCACATGACTCTCAGATGATCATATAGGAGATCCATGATAAGGGAAAAGAATGCCCTTAGGTCAAGCCAACCAGAGTCCACATCTACCATGAAGCAGAAGCCATGCGGCTTTAGTAAAGTTCATTCACTTCTAATGTTGGGAAAGTTAAAAGGAATTTGCATTAAATGCCTAGCATAGTTTCTGGTAAACTGTCTGTGTTCAATGAATACAGTGAAAATTAAGCATAATCTATGTTGCTCTTACAGATTCCTAGATTGTCACTGCCTAAAATACATTTTATATCCATTCTCAGCACTCAGTTCTTCCAAAGAGCTGAGGGAAGGTACAGTGGCGGTATCTACTTTCTTAAACCATCAGTAGGGTAACTTCTGATAAACTGTAGTTTGACTAGACTAACAGCATATGCATGGCTCATTTTAGAGGTACTAGGAGCATTTGATAGTAGAAAATCTTTGCTAATAAAACTAAGAAAATGGGGGATGTCCAAGGAAATCAGTATTTCAAGACCTCTGCAGGTGTGCATAGCAACTTGGACTGACTTTGATGTTCACCAGAATGAGGGACAGTGTTTACCACCACATAGGAACAGGAGGACTTGCATGTCAGGCCAGGAATAACATGACTGTGAAGGCACACAGTGGAGATGTCTCATTTGTTTCAGGTCCTAGCCCTGTGTACACTGGAAGGTGATTAGATATAGGAAAAACACTGGAGGAGTAACCTTGGAAGCTAAGAAATTGAACTGGTCAATGCCTCATTTTTCTTTCCTCTTGGCATCCCTCTTCTGGGGCAAATAACCTCTATTTACTTGTTACTGTTTTACAGCAATGAACAAAAATAAAAGAATGCCTGTTGCAGAAACAGTGTGCTTTTATTTTGGCTTCAAGGGAAAGTGTTAAATGATAAATGTTTTTTCTCCCCCCCACCACCTCCAGAACTTAAGGAAATGTCGAGGTATAAACAACCCTGATCAGTCTTTAATCCAAGGCTAGAATCTTCTGTCATCTCCCCAGAGTCCTAGATGTAGGAAGCAATTCATTTTATGCACACACATCAGACAGAAATTATGTGGGACTCCCTGTTTGCAGCAAGAGTAGGCTAGTTCCTCTCCAACTGCTGGCCTTGTCTGGAAGGGACCTTCTCCCTGAAGCTATGTGGGAGGGTCCCTTTGAAGTTTGGTACAACCCAGTCTCTGCATTGGGGCAAAATTCTTTACTGGTAGATCAACCCTGCAGTGTGTTAACTGAGTAGGTGTTTCCTAGGAAAATGAAAAGCAAAAATGACTACATGGAATAGCCTGGCTTTTAAAGTGAAGTGGAGCCATTGCATGTTTGAAATTGAAATCAGTCAGTGGTAGGCCTACAGAGCCCTTGAGTTGTCCTTCTAACCTGGGGATAGCCTGCAGCGAACAATGAAGTAGGTAGCTCCAACATGTTCAGCATGGGTTCAGGCTGCAAGTCCTGATTGACAAGGCAGAATCTCTCTCCTGCCAGTGCACAGCTCGCTTTCCTCCCCAGTTGCTTTCTTTCACAAGGAGAGGGTCACTGGCACCCATTGTTTCCAGGGCAGCCTCTCCAGGAACAGTGGGTGCCTTTGAAAGGCACACTGGGGCAGAAAGGCTTTGAAGGCAGGAGGAGACTTTGATCTTTACAGGCCCCAGCTGGAACATTGGTTCTCAGCACAGTACAAGCAGTTTCAAAGTTATCTCCCATCCTGATATGAATGTGATAACATGGAGCAGAGAGGTGCCATAATGATTTCCTTTCAAATGGCTGCTTCCCCCATTTATCTTTTCACACTGTCAGAGACTGATATGGTCGGGAGTCAGTGGTGGCATGCAAGAATTAATCTCCAACTGGGGAAGTATGATCCTCATTTGTCTCCTGAGAAATTAGCACTGCATCGACAGGAAAGAGTAGATGATACAATGGGGGAAAAAGAGGGGGTGTGGTGTTTGTAACTCTGGGATGGACTTGAAGTATCCATTAGGTTTTTATGAACTTTTGATTGAGTAGCTACTGTGTGCTGGGTGCTGGGACAAGGATGATAATTTTAGGTCAGGGTTCCTTGAGGTTCACACCTTATTTCTAAATGTTTGTTACCTTGACATTCCAGTGATACTTGTACATTATCTAAGGAAAAATGTGAATTCCACCAGAAACCCTTCACTTATCGCGTTGGTAATGCATACATTGTAAGGTCACACTTGTCTACCAAACAAGATGCAAGAACATAGTCACTGGCTGGATAACCATAAACCGTTGCTTAAACCCTACTAGAGGGTTTTACCTCTAACAGAAAGTGGATCGGTGGGGACCACAGCAATTTCAGAGGTCCTAGGTGAACTCCCTTCTTCTTGTCTAAATGTCCAGCAATTTACCTTAAAGGAAATAATCAAAGGGGGCATGTTTATGGCTTTTTTCAGTTTCAGAGTGAAAATAATAATGACTCCGAGCGTCTCCTTCCTCCACAGCCTCTGCCAGGAAAAGGCCTGGTGATGGCCTCCATTGTGTGAATCTTGCTTTCTATCTGTTTAGTTCACTTAGAAAGACTAGAGCCTGAGCTTCCAATGCAGGTGAAGTAGGAACAGGCATGGATCTAAGGAGCAGCTTGCAGAAAGAATGAACCTTCACTCCTCCTGTCTTGACATTCTTAATGATTGGCCAGACCAAGCAAAACCATAGCACAATTATGTAAACCAGAAGCAACTTCCAAGGTTCAGACAGTGGTAGGTAAAGAGGCAGCAGCATTGTGCTGCCACAGAAGGGGCTGCATGGAAAGCCACCCACAAAAGGGAGCTTCTGTATGGTTTCAGTGGACCAAAGCAAGAATCCAAGTCAAACACCTTGGAGTCTGCTAATGAATAGCCCCTTCCATTCTTCCTACTAAAGGCAGAAGATTTGTGAACTTGTGATAAGACCCAGGAATATGGACCACTGCTTTTCACTTTGAGCCTCTGGTACATTGGTGGGCCATACTGGGTTACAAGAAAATTAATCTCATTAGAACCTCTGCTGGCTAGTGGGCCCTGAGTTCATTCACTGTAGTCCCTGGACAACTGCTTTCCTACAATGGAGGCTTTCTCAATCACTTTCATTTCTACGTACACTACAATTTAGAAAAGAAAATGAAAGCACTTGATAGAGGCTACCAATTAGAATCCATTCACCGTAGACATTTGGAAATTAACTCAGCTGGTCACTCTGGTGATTTAAATAAATTGTCTTATCCAGACACACTGGCAAATCAGCTCTGGCATTTTGATTTTCTCTATAAGGTGAATTATGGAGAAAGATTCATTATAATAATTAAGGAAAATTTATGCACTGAGTACTTTTCTTCTTCTGTGTCTTATTACACTGCTGGTATTTTTATGAGCAGAAAATGCAATTGTAGATATTAACCATTCAATTCCCAAAATAGTGTTCCTAGAAGAGCTATCATAAGTATGATTTTAATAAATGTAAATATTTTAGTGGTCCATATTAGAAAAATATTTAAATCTAAGTGAATGTACAGCAGATTCTTTAGAAAAATAAACAACCATTCCCCAGTGACCAAAATATTATCTACTCCTTGATCTGGTCAGAAACAGAACTATTTGACCTGAGGCAGATGTCTTACCTCTCTTGAATGGCAAGTCTGTTTCTTTGACCTTTACCTGGACCTTGGAGTGAGTCTTGATTAATAAGGAGCATCACCAAAGTCATCCTGGGGTATGTCCTATCATTCCTAGGCACTGTTCCCTTTGAACCAGTCTACAGTGCAGAAATGGAGTCGTCAGAAGGAAACTTAGGACTGCTAAGGAAACTTGTGGGCTGCTAAGCAGTGTGGTTTCTGTGGTTGGTTTCCTACTGAAGGGAGGGATGTTTGGTGCCCTCCACCCAACAGCGCAGGGTAGATCAAGTAAGCTGAACAAGCCACAGACACTTTGCTTCTGCCTTGTCTACCGATCTGGAAATTTCCCAACTTGCAGCAACACGGAAGTGTCCATTAGCTCTGACTGTGCCACCTCATAAATCCTTAAACAGACAGGGCTCAGGTTTTAGGAACGCCCTTGGATCTGAGCTATGATCCCATCGGTGCTTCAGTCATTCCCTCAGATTTTTTTTTATTCAGATAGTTTCACAGAAACATCATGCAAAGCGGTAAATAATAAAACATTCTCTAAACCACACACCTCGTTAAGAACTGATCATTGTATTTTACAGTTCAACTGTCATTCCTTTCCGATGATAGGAAACTACCAAGAACTGAAAGCTTCCGCCCAAGTAAGACTCTTAATCAGGAAAACAGACTGAATACTCCTCTCAGTGAGCTTCTTGGCTTTCCAAATGGCCTATTTTCCATTTCCCCTTTTAAGTTAGAGTTTTTGTTCTTTTATCTATAATTTTCCTTTTTTATTTGTGTCAGTCTCAATTAATTGCCTGGATTATCCTATTCTTTTTTTTTTTTCTCTCTGTAGCTTTGGAGCCTTTCCTGGAACTCACTCTGTAGCCCAGGCTGGCCTCGAACTCACAGAGACCCCCCTGCCTCTGCCTCCTAAGTACTGGGATTAATAGCCACCATTGCCCTGCTTGGATTATCCTATTCTTTTGTTCATTGATTGCAGCCATGTTTCTAAATTGGTTCTATGGATACTATAGTGTTGTTGACTGGCACTAGTTGAATATTATTCCATTTTCTCTCTTTCCCTCACACCTGTATCAGCTCCACTTAACTAAAGACAGAACTAAGGACAGAAAAAGCATTGTTTGCTGGCTTCCACCAGCTAGTTCTTCATATTGGTCTCTTCTGCCCTTAGTATGCAGCATCTCCATAAGCTAGATATGTGTATACACACACATATACACACACATATGCATATTACACACATATATGTATATATAATACATATATATAATTATGTATGTATGTATTGTTTATGTTTGTATATTAACAAAGCCATGAAGACACTTTGAGATCTCCTCCTGCCTCAACCTCTCAATTTTTACAATAATATCTATCTTAAGCACCAGGTCTTGTGCCTACACATTTTGATAAAATAACTTAAGCTGAGGTCATTGTACCAATGAGCTCTTCATATTTGTCCTACATTTGGTCTAATAAGTGAAATACTTTCAGAAAAAAACTATGAAGACAGTGGGAGGTGTAACAAGGCTGCATGTGAAGATGTGAAGGTGGAAGCAGTTCCATCTTGGTAGATTGGCCTTCTTCATGCCATTCACATCTATAGCTCATCTGCTTATATAGAAAAGCTAGTCTTTCTGTTAATCAAGAGGAAACGGAGTCTGAAAACTATTTTATTTAAGAAGAAATTGAGGGACTATGTGGAAATTTGATTCATCTAAGGGAAGAGAACCCAAGGCTTGCCTAGATGTAAAAATGGGTCTTTTGTGATTTTTCATTTGTAATGACACCATTAGCTGCATATGTTAAGCTCTTATGAGGTAGGCAGTATTTAATATGCATGTATGTTTATTGGTTCATTTAATTCTCACAACAAACCCCAGAATGAGATTCCACTGTCTTCATCTTATAGATAAGAAATTATGGAATAAAAAGTTCCAGAAGCTTCTTTCAGTTCATATGGCTCAGGAGGTGGGATTTGAATCCACATGTGTTCAGTCATTACTTTAATGTGGTTTGATAAAGAAGGAAAAATTGAGAGAGAAGCAACTCTTCAGAGCTCAAAAGAAAATGCTCAAATCCATATTTGGTACTATATTGAGTATTGGCAGGATATGCTTTTAAGTAAATGTTACATTTTAGGGTCCTGACCCTGGATAAATTGAAGTGTTTTTTCATGAATCTGACTACTATGGCCAACTGCAAAATATATGATGGATGAATAATTAAACCCAGATGTCTCTTCCAGAAACTGCAGCAGAAATGCTGGAAGTGAGGGACTCAGTATTCACAAAAGCCATGGTAATACATTGAAAAATAAAAATGTGTTTTAAATACCAGCCTTTCCAATCCTAAGAACCGTTTACTTTTAAAAAAATAGCCCTTCATTTAACAAGAGCCAGTAATAAAAAATTCTTCCTGTGTCAGGCACACTCTGCTTAACTATATGCCAAATTTGGTTTTCATGCGGAGAATTTAGTTATCATTAGCCTCTTTGCAAAACTAGTTTTTAATAATGTCCTTTGGTTGTCAGGCATGTCACTTTTCCTTCGGGCAAAGAGGAGAAAATGGGCATCTAAAACCTTTACTGTGTGTGATAATGAAGTTGGGCCATTTCTGAGCAGAATGGTAAGAATTCTCTATCACTCCACAGGAGCAGAGGTACAAAGCAGGCAGTTGCTCAACCCTTAGGAAATTGCTGAATTCACAGATTTCGATCATGACACAAAAAATTGGCCATACATTACATGAAGACCAAATGTGGCTTACTGGCTTGAATTTTTTTTTTTATAACTGTGATCCATTTTTTTTTTTTTTTTTGTAGAGTAAGAGTCAGAGGAAACAAAAACCAAATGTTAAGAGAACCAAGTTTGCTGCTTGAGTAATATCTTTATTGTAATATATAAGAAGAGTAAAGAACCTAAGGGTATCTTTGCTATTTGTGTCCTTATTTCCCCGTGTGGTTCCAGTACAGATGTGTTCCTGACTCTGTAGGAACCAAGGACATTCCTTTGTTTGCTTGCTTTGATAATATGCCCATGGCTGGTCCCAATACTGAATCTGCTCATTAAAACTGTATGCATGTTCTGGCTAGCTTCAACACAGTCTTGCTACCACAAAACATTTTCTAGATCATTTATTTAATCTTCATTGACTGGAACTATGAAATCTTTTATCAAATCTCTTCCAAGCATTGCCTTGTCCAGTTCAGGTCTGCACCTCCTCTGACTTAGTGTGTTTTTGAGGCAGGCTTCTTTTTCCCAGTGAAGACATACAAGCAAACCACCCCACACACTAGTGTTCTTTTCTAAATAACTCTTATATGCCGTCAGTGAAAGGATACCCAGTTCAGTGTGTGCCCAGGGATTACGCTTGAAAATCACAGGATTTTAATTTAGGGACTAAAGCAGGATGTAGGGTGTGTCAAATGTGGGCATGATGAATGACTGAAATGTCATGACATTTACAATCCAGATGTCATGGCAACCTGAGAGACAAGGCAGCTGGGTTGATAATTAGATGGCAGATGTCCAATAGGCCTCACGTGATACATAATATTTTTTTCAATATTTGATAAAGATAACCGAGAAATCATCATGCATATACAATAAAAAGTCTTATAACAGCTCTTATATTTGTTTCATATTTTGCTTTTTCCTCATTTATTTCTTAAACACAGAAACCTATAAAAACAAGTCAATCATATACTTGTTTATGATATATCTCTACACACAAATAAAAAATTAATTTCATTATAATGATAATTGGTTATTTCAATTTTTACTTTTTTTTTTCAAAATGTTAAGACCCTCCTCTCCCATCTATAAGGGAGGGATCCTGGTCCCAGAAGAGTTGAATTTCTAAGATCATCTGGAAAGGAGGTTAGATCCCATAATCCCTTGACCTTCAAGTTAGACTTCTTCCAAATTATCTTATTCTTCCCTTCACTTATAATGAAGCTCACCCTTTGATCCCCTTGGAGTAAATGCTTAGACCATATCACCAAAGTCTTTTTGAGAAAAATAGATACCCAGTCTTTTTAGAGCACTGTCCATTCATATCCTGTTCCTAAAAGAGTTTCTTTTGACTATAGAGTATTAAGGCTTGTTGATTCTCCCATACTCTTTGTTATACATGTACCATTTTCAATATTATTGATGCTTAAGCCTAAGACTTAAGGTGTAATCTATTAACCACTTTTTAGTTTTGTGACCAATTTGGAAAAGAACTACATCTGGCTACTATGTACATTATCTTAAAATACAATATGTCACCCACCAATTATTAAATGTTTTTTTTCAAAGAAAATATGAAAAACTATTTTAAAAAGCACATAGAAAGGAAATGTAAAGAGAAGCATTCCTTGAAACATTGAACATCAAAGATTCAAAATTTCCTGGGCTCAACCTTGGCTTAAATTGATTGGAGGAGAAAAAATTTTAGGTGGATCTGTTGAGCTATCTCACAAGTTATAGAACCAGGGAGTAAATGGGTTTTCCATATTGTCCAGGGGTATTTTGTGAGCACATAACTCAAAAGTAACTCTAGTTTAAAACTTCATGTTTCACACATGGCTATTGTCCTTTGAAGTATGGTAGAGAATAAGTTAGCAGGAGAACAGCTGGGATGGAATGAAGTTATAAAGTGTCTAGCTACTTCTTATATGAGGGACCTGAAGAACTTCTGCAGAGTTATGACTGCATTCTTCTCCCCAATCTGATAGAGACGTTGCCAGGAAATCTTCCTACCTACTGTCCCCAACTTCTTGATCTCTTCCTGAAAGTCCCCACTCTTGTTCCCTGCCCTAGTTGAACTGAACCTTTTCCCAAACCTTTACAAAAAAATTAGCTCATCCTGTTATTATAGAGAAAGTTATTTCATATTGAAAGTATTGTAATGAACATGTTGACCATGACATGTTATGGTAAAACAATGAACAAAGTGACCAGCTTACTCTGCTCTGTTCTGAATGACCTCACTGAGGGATGTGTCTTGTTCCAGGGTAGACTGAAAGCTTGGCTGTCTTGCTGATGGCCCTTGGACCTTGGGAGGTTAACACTTCAATACTTGCTTCCTCTATCAATACTTCTGGTTTGCTAGCCTTACCAGTGTCTCTATTATTATGCTCTAGTGTATTCTATTGATCTGATCCTTAGTACCTTTCTTCTACTCTCTCAGTGACTAGTTCAGCACTTGTATTTCTTAGCAGATCCATTTACAGCTTAAAATGAAATGTCTGAAGTTAATTTGAGAAATAAAATAAAGTATGTTTTATCATGTCTTATTAAAAAGATATCATCCATATGATTTAATGAATGCTACTGTGGGAGCATGGCCAAACTCAGCCTAAGTGACTTATAGCATACAGCTTGAAATGTTAGTTAAAAATATTTCCCCAGTCTTCTGTGGTGGCTGCTTACCCTGACAATGTGCATTTAACCATTGGGACCCACATGTTGGAAAGAGAGAACTCCCACTAGACGTTCTCTGACTTCCATGTGCACACTTAGGTGTATGCACATGTACACACATATGCATACACACACACACACACACACACACTAAATAAATGTAATTTAAACTTTATAGCCTTTTCTTGATTTCTAAGACACTGTAGTAGATCTGTAGACTTTCACACAGAGCATTTCAATACCCAACCACGACTTAAACCTTCAGGAGATACATGGGCACTTTCTTTGATGAATACATAGGTTTGTCCATTGTGTGTATAGGGATGTATGGTTAATGTGTTTAAGTAGGGCTGATGGATAATGTGTCTTGATGCCACATATGAGAGAGAAAATCTGCCTTTTAAAATAAGATTTGAGTGGAGCATATAGCCTCTGTGGTGGTTACTCAGACTCAAACATGATCAGATGAAAAATCACAAAATGTCAGCTAATCCTCTTAGCTAATTAGTGGACATCCAGCATCAGATGTTCAGAACACCCAACTATTATGTTCTGAGTTTTTATTTAGAGATTTTACACTTGAATACATTTTTACTTTTTAAAAGACCAAGTACAGTGCCTTCATTGTATTTTTTCACCTTCCTTCTTAAATGCATTATCACTCATCATTCCAGACTCCATAGGGCCATGTCTTGGTCAATGGGCTACTACTTTGTTATTTGGGTATTGGAAATGTTGGCCTTACTAATGGTCTTCTTATCCACTCAGCAGTTCACTCATGGAACTTAGAATTTGCCCCATAATAACGACCAATCCTAGTATTATTTCAGTGTCACTTCATCTAAATAATAGAAATGCTAGCATACCTAATATAATGAGATGTTGAATTATGCACTGTTAGACATATGCCATGACTTCCTTTGTAGTGATTAGAAACATTAACTTTGGTGGCATTTTATTACCATCAACAACTACTATGCCAATATATCTATTTCTGCCACATATATAATGTCCCAGCATGGAGTTTTTATTATGTATTTCATTTTAACAGTTTTCTAACTGCTGTCTCTCTCTGTCGGATTGCATATTTTTTGGCCTACAACATAGATTTCATCTTAATGTCACCAGTGAGAATTGATGATCCTGGGCTTAGCATAATATTAATTAAATCCATATGTCACATCATTGTGCCGCATTCCTACAAAAGTGTTTTAATACTTCATCTAAAATTAAGGCTGGCTTCAAAACCAGCAAGCTTCATAAGGAATCCATCATGTATTAACAGAGTGTTTAAAGCACTGGGATGAATGGTTTAGATCAGCATTTGTATCAAACTCCAGCCCCACTTGACATCAAAATCCACATGCATGCTAGCTTCCTGACATTCAGGACCCCAGAGAGAGGAACTAGCTGAGAATGTTACAGTATGTGGACTCATTAAAGTTCATATGCTCACCTTTAGAAAGTTGGAAAATATTACCCAAAGATATCCCATAGGATATGTAGATATTAACTTATTGGGAGAAAGGGTCTTTATAAGTGTGATTTAATTAGGCTCTTGAAATAAGAAGGTAACTCTTGATTGTTTTGGGGAGCCTGAAGTACCATCTTTTCAGCACGAAACAGAATCCTATTCCTTGCTCACATCAAACACAGAGGACGCTAATGGGAAGAAGGATATGGAAGAAACTGGGGTGTAAACATAGAAAACCAAAGGAAGATGGCAGTCATCAAAACCTAGGTACACTTTGTGTATAGGTGAATGTGCATATCCACATGTATTTTGATAAAAGAGGGGATTGTTTCTAGCTATGAGAAGACTATTGTACTTCTGTTTGTATAAAATATCAGAGCACAAATTTAGCCCTAATTTAAAGATTATCATATGTCATCATTTACCTAATAGTCTGATGCAACAGTGTGGCCATTACTCACGTTGTTCCATTTTATTCAACCCCTCTGCCATATATTATGCCAGACTGAGCAGTATATGGACTTAAATGCTTTGGCTTACAATTGCAGTTCTGCAATTGTGAGGACAAATGTTGCCACTCAACACTTCCCTTTAAAGACTGAACATTTCAACTGTTGGAAGCCATAGAAGAATGCGTTTTCGGCCTTTTTGAGTTTTATGAAGCGTCGTTCCTCTCCTTAATTAAATTGAGAGATGATTGCCCCATGATTATCTGGGATTCATAAGCTGTGTATCTTACCATAATAATAATTAAGTCCTTGTACTGAAAGATGTTCCTGAGTTTCTCTCTCCTTATCTTTCCCTCCCTCTCATTTATGTACATTACAATAAAGAAGCCTTTAATCATTTGACATACAGTGTGACAGGACCTTTGTAGAGTGAAACAAGAGCAATCAGAGAATGACGGCAGTCACAAAAACCTACGTGCAATTTGTGCATAGGTGACTGTGCTTGTGTTCCCTACTTTGTTACGTCAACCCAAGTGCCTACAAATAAAAGAGAAAAATTAGGTCAGGTTTTTCAAAATGTTAAGAGATGACCTGCTGTCTTCATTAGGGTTCTTACTGCTGTAAAGAGACGCCATGACCACAGCAACTCTTAAAAGAAAATATTTAACTGGGATGGCTCGCTTACAGTTTCACAGGTTCAGTCCATTTTTGTCATGATGGGAGTATGGCAACATGCAGGCAACAGGAAGTCGACCGACAGTCTCACTGAGGGAAGCTTTAGCAAAAGAGACTTCAAAGCCTGCCTCTATAGTGACACACTTCCTCCAACAAGGACATAGCTCCTAATAGTGCCACTCCCTTTGAGGGCCATTTTTTTCAAACCACCACATTCCACTCCATGGCCCCCAAAGGCTTATAGCCTTATCATAATGCAAAAAAATACATCACTCCAACTTCATAGTCTATAACATTCTCAAATTCGTTTCAAAGTCCAAAGTCTCTTCTAAGACACATGGCAATCACTTTAAGTGTAATCACCTGTAAATATGAAAATCAAAAAGCTGATCACATACTTCCAACATACATACATGTATACACAGGATATATATTACCATTCCAAAGTGATAGGAAGGGAACATAGCAAGGAAATACTGACCAAAGCAAGACCAAAAACAAGCTAGGCAAACTCCAAACTGTGCATCTCCAACTCTGATGTCAAAATACTCTTCAGACCTCAAATTGCCTCTGACTGCAATACACTTCTTTCTCTTGGGCTGGGCTCCCCTTGCTGTTAGCAGCTTTCCTTGGCAAATGTCCCACAATTCTGGTATCTCTAACATCTTGGGTTCTCCATGGCAACCCAGGCTTCAACTTCACAGCTTCATGCAATGGTCTATTTACTAGGCCTCCTTTCAGGGAACCCCTGTCACATGCCTGACTTCAGCAGCTTTATTCCATAACTCCTTTCTTCTATCATTAACTCTAAACCCAGAACCACATGGCAAAAGCTGTCAAGTTCTACTGCTTGCTGGGGCTGGAACATGGCCTCCTCATTCAATCACTTCTTCATCAGCTTTCTGTTTTTCACTGCCAAGCTTGGCTGTTCTGAAACTTGCTCTGTAGACCAGGCTGGCCTCAAACTCAGAGATCCACCAGCCTCTGCCTTCTCAGTGTGGGGATTAAAAGTATGCCCTTCCACACCTGGCTCTAAGCTTTTTTCAGTTCCTTTTCACAAGTTGAAAACTTAGCTGGGTGTGATCTTGCCCCAAGGTTATCACTTTCTTTATTCCATTTCTTAATCCATTTATCTCCTTGAACAGAGAATCCTTTAATCCACATTCTGGTTCCCCCTTTCTTCTCAAATATTTTTCCTTGCTCAACTTGCTCCTTTCCATTATAAATCTTCATTAGAGTTACCACTAATATCCACACAACAGAGTCTATACTAGGCTGTTTTGAGATTTTTTTTTTCTGCCAATGGAATTAATCCAAAACTCCTCACTTTAGCCTTGGGCTGACTCTTTGGGCAAGGGCAAAAGGCAGCCACTTCCTTCACCAAAATATCACAAGAATGGTTTCTAGGCACATACTATTCTATCCTTTTCCTCTGAAACCTTTTGAACCAGCTCCCAACATTTCAAATCATTATCAGCGCCATTGTCTAACTAACATGCCCCTGCTAGTATGCCCCATTGGGCATTGCTTAAAGCATTCCACTGCTTTCTTAACCCAAAGTACCAAACTCCATATTATTCCAAACAAAAGCATGGTCAGGCCTATCACAGCAATAACCCAGTCCCTGGACCAACTTCTGCCTGTTTGGGTTTTTTATTGCTATGAAGTACTCTTATAAAGAGAACAATTGTGATGGCCCACTTACAGTTTCAGAGGTTCAGTCCATTATCATCATGATGGGGAGCATGGCAATATGCAGACTGATGTGGTGCTGGAGGAGCTGAGAGTCTTACATCTTCCAGGCAACAGAAAGTTGACTGACAGTTGGGAAGCTTGAGCAAAAGAGACTGCAAAGCCCATCCCCACAGTGACACACTTCCTCTAACAAGGCCACACCTCCTAATAGTGCTACTCCCTTTGAGGGACATTTTTTCAAGCCATCACACCTGTTATGGGCTCATTATTCTCACGTAATTATGTCTTGATTTGTGCATAAAGGGCTATATGACCTGGACCATTTTGTTATATTTTTATTTCTCTAGTCATTCTTAGATTGTCTAGTGTATCTCAGTGTAACAGAGCCTGTACTGGAAACTGTTAATTTTTTTCTGATTAAACAATTTTGTAGTTAGTAGATTAGGAAACTAATGTGTCCTTCATAAATACTTCTTAATTCTAGGATTAAAAGAAATTTAGCAAAATTCACAAATGTAGAAGTATTTCAGCAAATCTGATATTTGATGCATCCACTTTTTTTTAGAAGAGAAGAAAAATATGCGTAAAGAAACTATGTAATAGTTTGTTCTTCCTTATACAAATTTTATAGGTTAAATTACATGATTCTGTAATTGACTAAAGATTACCAAGGACTAAGATGGAGAGACATAGGATGGACTGTTAATGGGACAAGGTGATTCATGAATTGATTATGTAAAACCTGGGTACCAAGGATATGAAAATTAATAATATGATTTTATTAATTTTTGTGTATGTTTGACTATATTCATGGGGACTATGGGAAAGACATATTTAAGTGGCCAATATTAGCACCCTGACTGAATCAGTAGTAGGTTGCATGACTTTAAGTATGAATTTAGATATGGCAACTTCCTAGAATCTATCTATCTATCTATCTATCTATCTATCTATCTATCTATCTATCCACTTATCTATCATCTAATCTATCATCTATCTGTCTGTCTTCTATCTATCATCTATCTATCTATCTATCTATCTATCTATCTATCTATCTATCTATCCATCTGCCTACTTTCCTTCTTTCTTTTTCTTTTGTCAGGGTTTCCTAAAGCTCACACTTATCTCAAACTAACTCTGTAACCAAAGATGGCTATGAGTCTTAGATTCCTCTGTCTCTACCTCCCAAGTGCTAGAATTATAGGTATGTACCACCATGTTAGGTTTTATGCAATCTGGACATTGACCCCATGGTTTCATGCATGCTCAGCAAACACTCTACCAACAAAATTATATCCCCAACCCTAGATTTCATACTTCAGTCATCTGACTGAAAACAAGAAATCAGCAGTTCTCAAGAATGTGATGCTCCTTGAAAGGTTGATTTACCAGCAATCTGGATATAAAAACAATATCTCATCTGTGATCATCATTCATTAAACAAACACACAAATTTTAAGGTAAAAATGATAATGACTTAAGCCTCTAGTTGAAAATACTCTAATAGAACAAGGATGGGATCTTAATTATATATTTTTTTAAAAGACATCCCAGGTGGTTCTATCAGGGGATTCATATGTTTCACTTTGACAGCTCATTCTTTCCAACGCTCACACTCCAGAGTATTGTCAGACCATAATCCTTTGTCTGCTCTCTTGATTTTGCTACTCTGTATGTAAATGGTCCTCTTTGATTGCAAATCTATACCAGTCAAGTTACTAAGTGTTTTACATTAATTTGTATAACAGTAAACTAGCATAACCTAGTTTAATAGTTTCTGGAGAGAGAAATCTTCCAAATTAAATTTTAGGTGTCAATTTATAGTGAGTAAAGCGAATAAATCATCTCTAGTCTTGCTTCCTAATGTTTACATTGCAAGTAGTTTGTTTAAATGCTAGTCTTCGTGGATAGTTGTTAAGTCACAATAGATTATTTCTTTTCTACTAGATGTTTTACTTCAATTATATGCTACACAAGGAGGGAATGAGATGACACTGTCTCTTAGTTACCAAGCTTCTTTGCATAGTAAACAGAAATTAGATGTGAGTGATGAAAATAATTATTACTATGAATTTATGTCTCCAATCAGACACAATAAATATAGGTCATATAGTTTCACCAGCTCATCCAAACTACATTTTGGGAAGAGGATAATAGAAGCAAAGCTGTGATACGACCAGAGCCTTATACATGTACTATACTTTACTCTCCATCCAGGTAGAAGTCCTGTGGAGTTAAGCTCTTGTCATCACTGTGACAAAATACATACCAGAAGCAACCTAACAACTTACAGAATCAAAGATTTATTTGTGTTCATGGTTTTCAGAAGTTTTATTACATTATGGCAGGTAGAGCATACAAATAGCTCATTGATGGTAACCAGGAAGCAGAGAGAAAATACCTGTACTAGTGGGTACCTACCTTCTTTACATTTTATTCAACCTGAGTCCCAGTCTATGGGATGGTATTATCCTTATGCATGGCAAATTTTTTTCTTTTCAGTTAATCCTCTCTGGAATTGCACATACAGAAATACTATCTTAGTTACAATTTCTATTGCTGTGAAGAGACACCATGACCATGGCAACTCTTACAAATAAAAATATTTAATTTTGGTAGTTCACTTACAGTTCAGATGTTTAGTCCACTATCATCATGGTGGGAAGCAAGGCAGCACGCAGGAAGAAATGGTACTAGAGAAGGAGTTGAGAGTTCTTACATCTTGACACACGGGCAACAGGAAGTGGCCTGAGACACTGGGCATGGTTTGAGCATATATAAAAAGCCCACCTCCACTGTGACACACTTCCTCCAACAAGGCTATCCCCACTCCAACAAAACCACACTCTCTTTGGGGGCTATTTTCTTTCAAACCATACCCTACACATACCTAGAGTTTGCTAGACTAATATACTAGGCATTTTTCAACTCAATCAAGCTAACAATCAGTATTACCCATTGTAGTATCCTAGAAGAAAAGACTCAATATAACACCAGCCTTGTGATTCTCTACAACATTGATCATGGGAAGAGTTAATTATTAATATGCCATAACAATAAATACTGAAGATACGAAATAACTAATTCAACAGAAGAGTTCAACATTCACCACAAACAAAAATTTTAACAGCTGGGCTAGTCTTTTATATTCTAACTCATTGTCAAATAATTTTTGAGCTGGAGAAATAAATTGCTCTACCATTCTGTATGAGAGTTTAATATTTTATTTATTTCTTTTAAAAATTTACTACTGAGTAAAAGATTAATGTTAAGTTATAACTGACTCATCCAAAAATGTATGATGGTGGTAATGGTGGTGGTGGTGGTGGTGGTGGTGTGTGTGTGTGTGCATGCACATGTGCACAAACACACATGTAAAACCAACTCTGCACTTATGTAGTATAACTTTAAAGAATTTTAATATTCCATTCTTTGACAATGTTTTAAGCTTAAGATTAATGATCCAGCAATAAAAGCCACATGCAAAAACCAGACATAAGTAGTACACGCTTAAAACCTAAATCCTTTAGACTGTCAATTCTGTGTCGTGCATATGGAGCAGCTCCAGACAGCAAATACTCAAAGGACAGCATCCAGAACCTCTCCCTTCCTTCTATGTTCTCTTCTCAGATAGAGGAAACCATTTCCAGCATCCTACATTCCACTTCCCCAATGTCTCATTTGTCTGTATGAAGTGGTATGTTCCTTCTTAATCCAAAAAAATACAAGGCTAGGAAAGAAATTTTCTGTATAGCATGTCATTTAACTATCACATCAGTCCTAAGAAGCTGTGACAACTCGTGGTCTACCCGTAACTAAGTTAAGTAAGAATGGAGCTAGATTTTGAGCTATGTCTCATCTCAAAGTAGACATTCTTTCCATTATGTTAATGAATCATGTCAGCAGTAATTGAAGAATCTTGAATCTTTTAATTATCTCCCAATCTTATTTCCAGGGCTAAAATAGTTTCCCACAAAGAAAAAAGGATAAATAAGTTTACATTGCATATATTTAAAAGACATCTTATTCTTTAATCGGCTATTTTTTTGATCATCTGTTTTATAGCTATTTAGCTGTCTTAGTTAATTGTTCAAAAACCTTTTAATTTTGCAAAACAGTGGGCTTGGACATTACAGGGTAACCAACTTATTTCTGACTGGACTTAAGACCCAATACACAGGAAGGATTAAACTCATTCCTGGTACTGTAAATGTGTGCAAGAATTCACGGCTGAGGAGGCCATAAACCCCCAGGGAGAACTTACTACTATTATTATGACTAATAGACTGTGTGTCAAACTGCCTTCTAACCTATATACCTATAAATTAGTGATCTCTCAGCTTACATCAAAGCAACTTTTCTTTGCAGTGGATGGGAATTAATAAAAAGTCTCAGAGCTGTGGGGAGAGAGCAGAGAATTAATAACTATAGCATGTTCAGTCCTGAATGGGATATCTATATCACATCTCCTTGCCCCTCAGGGCTCAAGGAACATTACTAAAGAAGGGATAGAAAGATTGCAAGAGCCAGAGGTTGCAGAGATCTTGTGTGACACAGAATCTCCTGGACACAACAGGCTTTGTGTCCTCATGAATACACAGAAGCTGTGGTTGCCTACACAATATCAAGCCAGTTGATATTTCTGCATGGGTAAGGGAGGAACTCATGAAAATTTTACCCTAGCTGAGAAACAGGCATCTGAAGGCTGCTGGGATAGGGAGAGTCAGTTTTCTATAGGAAAGTAGCCCCTGGTAAGTTGCTCATTCTCAATAATCTTTCAGCTATGCACATATGAATAGCATGATTTGGACTTATAATTTCCTTGCTTCGCTAATCTACAACAGGTATGAAAGGAAAGACACCAGCATTTTATCTCATTTCTCAGGCACATAATAGGTCATTTGGTTTTCAGCAACTGATACTGAGTTCTGCTAGGGAAGTGTGGTGACTTCAAAGCCCTCTGTGATTTGATCTTGAATCAGAAAAGCTATATATACAATTGCCCAAAGGGCAGAAAATTTGTGGTGTCCTGTGGAGGAGATGGAACATTGTTTCCTTGAGAAGTTTGCCACTAGGATTTTATTTTTCCTATAACAAGGGTCCATTGAAAGCTTTTAAAATGGACAGTTACATGATAAAATTTCATTTCTAGGAATTATGAGAGCTGTTGGGAGGAAACGGATTGAAGGTGGCAAGGAAACACTAAAAGATATTTCACAACTTCTCCAGAAACATGGTGTGGTAAAAGAATCATAGACTCAGGAAATGTGGCTCTCTCCTGCAGTGTGTTTCTGAATCCATTTTGTTCCCTTAGGAAATGATACAGCTCTGGCCAGGGACTCTTTCTCCTGCGAACAAATCCAGTGACATTACGCTGCAAATCAGAACATGTGCAACTCAACCAATAGACATGTCAAAATTCAACTGGCCAATCTAATGGTCTATGATACATTGTCCCTGACTTCAGATATAAACAATGATGTTTAGATTTTATGTCACCAAGGCACATACTTGATACTAAACAATAGATCTGAACATGGACCCTTGTCTCAAAACTAGGTGGCCTACCATGCCTGTCTTTTATGTTTTTTACAGTTTGTGGGAAAATCTGTTTACTTTTCCAAAGAATCTCCATGAGACTACCTATCTCCTAGGACTGTTGTAAACCCTAATTGAAAGAAAATGAATGGGGCTTTGCAAAGTGATAAGGTTCAGCATTTAGCCAATGAATGTTGTGGTTGCTGTTTTTAATTGCTAGACATAGTCAATTTTATCAGCATTGCTAAGCTAAAATCACAGGTCTACGAAAGCCATGGGGTTTTTAAAGGATGAAATGGAAAGAGTGAGAGACAGTCTGTTCAGGTTTTCACACTATCCATTTTCCTGCAGTATACACTAGAGTTTCTACCATTTCCTGATAACCATGTGAAGAGTTGCTTGCCACCTCCACAGTGCTGAATTGTGGACAGTGAATGAGAGTCCATCGGGTTAGAATGCCATGGTCCTCACACATGTCTAATAACCAGGGAAGAGCTTGAGAAAAAGAGACCTAATACAGGTTTATTCCGCTTTGTGTCTGACTCTTTGTCTGCATTGTTACAAAGACACCTGGAACTTGTGTTCTTTCGCCTTCTTGCTTTTGTTCCAAGCTATTGTCACAAGGGTTGACAAGAAAGAACAAACTGGTTTTCTCCATAAATATTCTGCAGACTGGCGTTTACACACAGTGCAGTTATAGGACAGAAGACAAAGGAAAGCAGCTAAATGCAAAGTAAGTCGCTGCTAGATACTCAAGTTACCTTTCAACTCCAGGTTAGAAAGAAGCTGTGGTAATTTTAAAAAAATAGTCACTGAGAAAGGAAACCTTGGACTGTAACCTATGGGGTTACTTCAGGAAGCTTTTTTTTTTTTTTGACCTAACTGAATATTTAAAATATGCTTGAAAATTCTTAACCAACCCATGGCAAGACCCTGCCTCCTCCAACCCCTGACAAATTAGTCATCCAAGGACATGAGGCAGAAGCAAAGGTGATCTGGTTGTTAGCTGTCCATTCTGAGCACAGTGGATGTTTTGGGAAAAGGTGTGTCCACACATTTGTCCATGGGGCTTTGGGACTGCATATACACAGCTAGATGGTGCCTGCTCACATGGCCATGATAGTATGACTCATAATAGCAAATGAACAGATCACCTAATAAAACAGCAATAATGTGTATTTACCTATCTTACCAACCCCTGCTTTTAAGTTAACTAACCCGAAAGAATCTTGCAACTCTATCTGTCTATGGCCTCAGATTAGTCATCACCATTCTGGAATGCCCTGTTTTCACCTCACCATGTTGTTAGGTGAGCAGTACCCTCTATGTCTTACTTGTCCCTTGATTTTCCATTCAAAGTATTTATTGCACCAAACTGATTTCCTGACACTAATATATTCAATGAGGTCACTCAGTATTTACTCTATAATGAACAATAACTTGTGTAACCAGTTGATAAATTATTTATGTAAACAATAGAGTAGCTATGACTTAGAGAGGCGACTATGATCTGTGAGTTCAGAGTCCTAGCTCCTGACATGCAGGTTGTCAAGAATCATGCACAGTCACTCTGAGTGCATGCTTTTCAGTCTGCAGTGTTCCCCATGGTTATTCTTATTAGGCTTTGAATGTCGCAAACCTTGTAAGTAGTCAGATCCTTTAAAAGAAGAGACTGCAGAGGAATGCCAGGTTAGCACAAACTCAGACCACTGATTTTTGATTAGTATTTAGGGTAGGTTGGGGAGTAGAAGTGGGGACTCAGTCCAGGTAGGGCAAAGTAGAAGTTGGGCAGCTTCAGGATGACATGCATGAGGAAATAGGAAAGCCTAATCATGTCTATTGTCCTTTAGTTTACACATGAATTCTAAATGAGGATTCATTAATTCCTTATTGTTTAGCTAGAAAGTAACAGATAAACTCAACCACAGCCGCATATTTGCGTGTTCACCAGTAAACTTTGCTGTGGAACTCGCCCTGATCATTGCTGCCTTTAGCCATGAATCTCTTTTCTGCCTTTGTTCTGTTTGGAATATCTTTATCTCTCTGTTCTATACCTTACCTTTCAGGTCTATTTGCAACCAGATCTGCTGATTGAAGGTCATAATAGCTAAGTCAACACAAGCATAGAGTGGAACCCAATGGTCCCTCCTCCTGTGGGGACAGGTTATAGTGTTTCAGGCCATTCTGTCTTATCGATTGTGTCACGCATCTCTCATTCTGCAAAGTCAGAGTCCTTAAGTACTTTTGTGGAGCCAAAGGGTCTCTTCTTTGTTAGCAGTCTTTGGCTTTGCCATTGATAATATTTAATATTTAATATTTCTGATATATATATATATAATATATATGAAATGTTACACACATATATATACATATACATATGCATATATACATGCATATATGAAGTTATAAAGTAAATGTTGAATAACCAGGAAGGGCCTTAAATAAATAAAGACTCTGATGATATCTTCTGAATAGAACCTTATATCTACCCCTTAGAAATCTATATTCGGTTGCCCAAGCCTGCTACTCTTTTTTGTATACCTAATGACAAGATGAGAGAGAGAGAGAGAGAGAGAGACAGAGACAGAGAGAGAGAGAGAGAGAGAGAGAGAGAGAGAGAGAGAGAGAGGGAGAGAGGGAGAGGGGGAGAGAGAGAGAGAGAGAGAGAGAGAGAGAGAGAGAGAGAGAGAGAGAGAGCATTCTTTCCTTAGAACATAACCTAGATTTTTTTTTCCACACAGCGCAAGCTCCTCGCTTTGTTTGGTTTTTAGTGACAGATGAAAGGCTTATTTTTCTTTGTCTAGAAATACCTTCCTAGCATTTTTTTAAAGAGGGGAAAAAATAGTGAACCTATTTCTTCTCTTTTTTTGTCAGAAATTCTTCCCTATTCTTTTCTACTATTCATTCTCAATTCTTTTTTTAAACACTGTCTACCATGCTTACTGTTTTCTAGCAATTTCCTTGTGGTTTTGAATGTATAAATCTTAAGAATGCTTAGCTAGGCTCTCTCATTTTTGCGTATATAGTTCACTCTTAAATCTAGAAGCAATGAAGAAGATAGGAATTTAATTCTTGTAAATCAAGTCATTAAATTAAGAATAGATAGGAGCTTACTATTTTAAATGAAACAAAATAAAAAGCCAATAATTATTTCTTACTTTATCTTATCTCCCTGTGAATTTTGACTTCCATGTTTAAGCCTTATTTTAGAGCAATAAAAATGTGTGTTTAACTTTATAGAATGGCCATTTGCAAATCCTACAACAGAAAATTAGGTCATTTTCATTTATTTTATCTCTTCTAACCCCTTCAAATCCCTTATTTCTATCTTTGTTTTGGTAATTTTGTATAAAAAAAATCATAACAGCCCTCCATCCAATAATATCTCTGTTTCATTGTGAAAAGGAAACAGGCAGATATGAGAATCATTCTAAGACATAGACTATGGAAGAAAGTACCACAGTCAAGTTTACTGAGCTGTGGATGGTTCTGAAAAATCACTGTATTTGGTCATTCATGAAGTCTTCTGTGTGAACTTTGCTCTGCCTACATCCAAGGTCAAGATGCTCCTATGATTGCCTGTTTTATATTGGTGAATCTGGGCTGGACATTCATATTTCTGGTTTTGTCTCCAAGTTTACTCATTCAGGAGATCTGAAAATGAAAACTTTGTGGCTGAGAACTCAAAAGTGCAGCTAGAGAGAGAATAAATGACTGAAATGCCTTCCAGGGATCCTTCTGTTGTGAGTGGTCGGTATATGTCCTGTGCCTCTGCAACAGGCCTTGCTTAAAGGTTCACATAAAATTTACCTTTCTGGAAGTAGTGGCTTTGGGATACCACACTAATAATGAGCTATAGTGTACCAAGGTGCAGCTTGACTTTCAGCCCTTGAAGAGTTTGGTGGCTACTGAGTTCTACTGGCAATCGAGCTTTCCATTCCAGGAAAGTATTCGGGTTGGTACACCTCTCCATGCAGGATTATTAACTGCAGCTATGTGAAAATTAGTATTTTTTCAGGAGCTGCTTATTTTCCAATTAGCATCATTTTCAAATGGTAGGCAAACAAAGCAGTAACATCTGGGCCATGGTGTCATCAGAGACCTTTCAGGGGGTCTTGGCTGGTCAAACCTGATGTATCTTAATCTGTAACAAATCCATAGTCTCTGGCTTTCTGTGGGAACAAAAGCAGAACCTCTTTTCCAAAGTAACATATCCTTATATCTAAATTTTGAAGTCAAGGTACCTTTAAAATATACATTTTGGCATAACTCAACAGCTTTTGTAATCAAATGTTTTTCTTCAGTTACGAATATCAAAGAGAACATAATCCAGATTCTCTGTGTAGTAGCCATCTTTACATGGCTTATTTTTTTATATTAGCTTGAGCCTATTCCTTTAAACTGCAGCCTTTTAAGCCTGAAAGGGCGCTGGCGCTGTGGCTGCTGGCTCCGCCCACTTCAGCTTCCCAACAGGGCAGTGGTACATTTTCCGCCAGCTCTGGGAGCCATCAACTCTCAGAAATAGTGGGTCTATGCTTCTATCAAAGCAGCGTGTAGCCCAGAAACCTCTTTTTTTTTGTTGTTTTGTTTTGTTTTGTACTAGCAAAGGCTAAATCCACCACACAGCTTAATGTACCACTTGCAGAGGCCTCATTCCCACCATACTGCAGGTCGAGCATGCACGCCAGGAACCCGCCATAGTAGCTCAAACACGCAGGCTGCCGCTAGCTTGAAAGAGACAACTAGGAGCTGTTTTTAGCTCTGTTTTAGAATCTTTTTACTCAGGTTTTAGGTGGAAACTCTTGCCAACACGTTGGGCGCCATTTGTAGCTGGAGAATTTCTCTCCAGCTCCCGCCGCCAAGTCCCGCCAGTCCAGAGCCCACTTATAAAATAAACACACAGACTCTTACATTATTTAAACTGCTTGGCCATTAGCTCAGGCCTGTCATTGTCTAGCTCTTACTCTTATATTTAGCCCATTTCTATTAATCTTTACTTTGCCATGTGGCTCATGGCTTACCGGTACTTTACATCTTCCTTGTCCTGGCGGCAGCTCCAGGCAGTCTCCCCCTTTCCCTTCCTGTTCCCTCAATTCTCTTCTCTATTAGTCGCGCCTATACTTCCTGTCTCTCTATTGGCCAATCAGAGTTTATTTACATATAGTGATATCCACAGCAAACAAGGATACAATAACAGATTTAATGACTTTAGTCTGGTTGGTGCATTGGGGTTTAACCACCTTAATATTTTCATCATTGTCTTAGGGCTTCTGTTGCTGCAATGATCAAAAAGTATATTGGGGGAGGAAAGGGTTTATTTGGCTTACACTTCCATAAATAGTAGTCCAGCATTGAAGGAAGCCAGTACAGGAACCTTGAGGTAGGAGCTGATGCAAAGACTATAAAAGGGTGCTGCTTACTAGCTTACTCCTCATGGGTTGCTCAGCCTGCTTTATTATATAACTCATGACTACCTTCCTAGAGGTGGGCCCACCCACAATGGACTGGGTGTTCCCACATCAATTACTAACTAAGAAAATGCCCTAAAGGCCTCCTTGTAACCCAATCTCTATTGAGGTGTTGTCTCAATTGAGGCTTCCTCTTCTCCAGTGACTCTAGCTTGTATCAAGTTGACATAAAACTAGCCAGCACAATCATCACATTCTATCATCATCATTCTGATGATAGAAAAGTCCAATAGGGACAGAGACACTATCTTATAATTGATGTCTTTTCTGAAATTATTGAGATGGACAAACCAAGTTCATAGGGATAGTGCCTGGCTAAATTATCATAAACTCTCTCCACAGTTTTAATTAACTCTGTTCCTTTTTTCTCGCCTCTTATTTTAATCTCAAACATATGAGTATATTTGTATCACTGATTTAAAAATTCTTCAAAGCATTTGGTTTCATCTGTCTAGTTTCAAATAGGCATAGTATGATGTAATGAAAAGATTCTGACCTAGAAGTCAATAATTCTGTGTCTTTATCCAGTTCTTCTTTAACCTGTAATACGATATTGGGTGTAACTTTTCAAATTTCTTGTGTGTTTGTACATGTGCTGAAGGAATAGATTCAATGATTTCTGAAGTCATTTTCAACCTTTTAGAATTTACATGCTTAGGCTCCTATGAAGGGCCATCCTATCATGAGAAAATAATTATGAGATAAAAGTGAAGAAAGCCATGCTAATTTTGGATGTTGCCAGAGTACAATGCTACTTCAAGTCTTTACACAACAAAAAACACACTTTCTCTCCTTTAAATATATATTCTCCATTAAAGTAGAATGTGATAATATCTGACATCGAGGGAGTTTGTTATGTATTTTTTTCTCCAGGAAGGGAACCCCTATGGGGTAGCAGTTTAACAAAGTTCCTTGATTTGGAGTCTTTAGGTTGACTCCTACTTATTGCCTGTTTCTATCCATTACTTCCTAAAGAATGGAAAAGATTGAGCCATGCACACATGAAGTATCATTAGACATATGAGTTCGTCTCAGAAATGGCCAAATCTCATGTGAAAAATCCAGAGAGGTGGGATGATGACAAAATGACCTGATCTTATCCCAGGGATAAAGGAAGAAATGTTAAAAGTACTTAGTCAAGTCACACACACACACACACACACACACACACACACACACACACGCATGCACACACAACAATCAAATATTTTAAACCTTTCAAGAGTTGACTGCATACTTTCCAAATTACTGTTACTCAGAAAAGCCACTTGAATTCTCTTTTTTTTTAGCATTTATAACTTAATATTTATTTTTTCTTTAAATATTTTTATTTTATAATTAACTTAATATCACATATCAGCCCCGGATTCCCCTGTCCTCCATCCTCACACCCCCCACTTCTCCCCACTCCAAATCCACCCTCCATTCCCACCTCCTCCAAGGCAAAATCTCTCTTGAGGAGTCAGTTCAGCCTGGTAGACTTAGCCAAGGCAAGTCCAGTCCCCTCCTCCCTACACCAAGGCTGAGCAAAGTGTCCCAGTATAGGCCCCAGGCTCCAAAAAGGCAGCCCATGCACCAAGGATAGGTCCCGGCTCCACGCCTGGGGGCCTCCCAAACAGTTCAACCTAATCAACTTATCCAGAGAACCTGGTCCAGTTCCATTAAAAAATCAACTTTCTCATCTATGGAGAGAAAAATTGTGCCAGTCTGTCTTCAAATCTTGTTTTTTCCAAAACCTCTTGTTCTATTTAGTATTACTGAGCTGCAGAAACCTGCTCTTGGAGAAGCAGCCATGCAGGGAGGGAAAACATCAAGTGGGAAGGAAACGTCTTAAAATAGTAGTAAAATTAAATCCACTGAGGTATGGCCTAAACCAGCTGGAGTTTAGGTTTTCCTTGGAACCAAGAAGTTAAGGAGGATGATCCAGTCTATCAAGTCAGGACTTCTGCTTATAGTCAGGTAATAAGAGTATGTAGACTAAGAAAGCCAAGGCTTAAAGGACTGATGCTTTGAAGTAGGCTTGACACCCTCTTCATTATTGACATTGCACACTTCCATAGACCCTGCCATTCACTATGGATGCTGTTGCTTCTCTACTATTCTTACCAAGAGTGTTAGGGAGAGAACACAGTGGGTAAATGCTTTCAGGGCAAGCATAAAGACCTGAGTTTGCATCCCCTGCACAGGTACCTAAAACCTAAGCATGGTGGCTCACCCCTCTAAACCCAATTCTGCTGCATAATGACAGGTAGATCTCTGGGGCCTCCTGTGAAGACTTGGCACTCCCTGTTCAGTGAAAGACGTGTCTCTAAAGCTAACATGGCAAGTGATAGAGAAAGATACTTTAATGTTGACCTCCATAGGCTCACCCATGGGCATGTGCAGCCCTCTCCACATGCACACACACACACACACACACACACACACACACCACTAAGTAAATATTAAGAAATGGAAATTTTTTAAATGTCTATCAGCAGTCAGGTGGTGGTGGTCCATACCTTTAATCCCAGCACTTGGGAGGCAGAGGCATGTGGATCTTTGTGAGTTGGAGGTCAGCCTGGTCTACAGAGCGAGTTCCAGGACAGGCTCCAAAGCTACACAGGGAAATCCTGTCTCAAAAAAAAATGTCTACCAGCATGCAAAGCTTTATTTTTCTGAATTACTGGTTCTAGAGATATTCAGAGTAAATAGACAACACACAGCATATATCCATGATCCATTATTCAAAGCAATTAAGTGCTATCATCTTTCAGATTATTAAAGAGAATAAATTCCTCCTAGAAGATATATTTTTACATCTAATGATGCAATTGCTTTTTTACATGGCATTCAAAATAAAGATTTGAAATTATATTTCTAATGTGATATTTAATTTGCTAAACAGTTTAGACTACTAATTCAAAGTGAAAATGGATATTCTTGAAATAAATTTTTGTCTCAAGATTAGTAAGAATCATTTTCAGAATGGAATGGAGTATTTTGTTTATTTTAACATGATTTGAAGAGTTGGGTACTAGGATTGACTGAAACTCTACTGTTTAGATTGGCTGAGACTTAGCTATTTGTTAGACAAATAAACTAAATTGGCTTCTAGCTAGTGGCATAAAAATAATAAAGAAATGTTGCAGTTAGTTATGACTGTACTGACATATAGACATGTCTTCAGACCAAACTTGCATTAATTTGATGAGCAAAAGAGAGTGAGTTCACTTATAATGTAACAGAATGGTGATACAGAATTTCAATCAAATAAGCATTTAAATAATATAATTTTAAATATTTGATACATTTGTCTTGTGGACTCCCGCATTTGATGGACAAGTAGAAATATAGTTCACCAGCCATTGCCTCATTGCTTTTCCCATATTACATGTAGATGTTTCCTTGACTTATAAAAGGCTTTGGTCCCAATTACAAGCTAAAAGTATTTAAAATGTATGTAGTATACCCAACCTACTGAATGCCGCAGCTCAGCAGCTGTCCATACTGCGAAGACTCTTCTCCCTTGTGATGGCTGGGCAGACTGTGTGTTGGGTCTCACTGCAACTGCTCAGTACTGCAAGGGCACGTTATTCCCTATATTGAAATGTGGGGGAAGACATCAAACTTCAAACTTCAAAGAATGTTTTCTACTGAGTGTGTTTCACTTTCACACTCATACATTTGAAATTTCTCAAGTCAAGCTGTTCTATAACAGAGTTGGTCTGTATCTGATGAAGAGGTGGTGAACTTCACGGTCTGTTTAACACAATTATCCTTTACCTGCCTGACTATGAAGTACATTCTTCCTTCAATTGTAGAAAATGTGTTCAATACGGAAAAGAGCTTTGTTCTATTGCCATCCAAATATCTATTACATTCCAAATTCTGATTCTCAACCTGAGAGTCACAACCCCTTTTGCCAACCTCTAACTCCAAAAATATTTACATTATTATTCACAACAGTAATAAAATCACAGTTATGGTGTAGCAATAAAAATAATTTTATGATTGGGGGACCCCACAACATGTATTAAAGGGTCACAGCATTAGGAATGTTGAGAAGCACTGTGTTAGACCATGGAAGTTTGAGCAACAGTGGGTAGATTACTGCCTATAGAGATATATGGCACTAGAATTCTTCACAATTAAGATATAATGTCCAGACCGGAATTAAATAATTTATACTTTGATTGGGCTATTAGTGTCTGTGCTGAGGATAGAACCAAGGCATTATACATTCTCGAAAAGTATTCTACATTCCAGGTCCTATGTATATGATTAAATTGACTAAATCCACTTATCTACAAAAGAATATCTGTCAGCTCTTCATGTGGGCTAAAGGTCTGAATATAAAGGAAGATAATACTTCATATGGAATTTCTTGTGCTTTTAGAGGAACTTTGACACCATGAACTTGAAAGAAACTTCAGCTTATTGTTGACCTTGTCCCTGCATTTGGTATCAGCGATATTTATAACAGTCATTCTCATGTGACTGCATAAATCTACAATATCAATAGTTCACATCCTAAATTAGTTTGTGTGAGGTGTCCAGGGGAACGCTGATTTCATATTGGCAACAAGGTTAGGCAGAGGCCTTCACAGAGCTCTGTAACTCAGAACATTATAATTCTGACTTCTACCATACTCCAGAGGAATTAGTCTAGGTGACTTCATGAAACTGAACATTGGGAAAACTGCTAACACTACTAAATCAACCAAGTTCTGGCACTTCACTCCTTGCAAGCAGATTAATATATTCACTCTTTCTGATCACTGATTGAATTGGAGTAGCACATAATCTGATATATAGGGTGTTACTTTTGTATATTCAAACAGCTACAGAAAGAAAGCATGGCTGTGCAGATGTTGATTTTGTGAAATCTTTTTTTTTTAATTTTTTTTTTTTTTTTCGAGACAGGGTTTCTCTGTGTAGCTTTGGAGCCTGTCCTGGCACTCACTCTGTAGCCCAGGCTGGCCTCGAACTCACAGAGATCCACCTGCCTCTGCCTCCCAAGTGCTGGGATTAAAGGCATGTGCCACAACAGCCCGGCGATTTTGTGAAATCTTAAAGATATTATAAAATAGTTTTTCCATGGGTATGACACCTAGTTGTTCAGTAATTTCCTAGCATCATCTTATTCCCAATTTATTAACCTCCTCCACAGTCCCAAAGAGAAGACAACATTGCTCGTGAGCAGAGAGTTGACATTCTCATACCATGCAGACCAAGTGGATATGTCCATCACTTACTATGTTCAGTATCTTAATTTTACTTAGCTTCTCAAAAGGTCCATTTTCTTGTTGGTAAAGGAAGATCAGATAGCAGAAGTGGATTTATAAGAGTTCATTGAGTATGAAATGTGGGAAGCCATGTATTTCTTCGGTGAGATACCTACCACAAAGACCCAATGATCTGCAGCTGCCATCTTGTATCTTCTCATTATCACTAGTCTTTAGAGGAATGCAGCCATGGCATCATTAAGTATTTTCATAGACAAGTATTTTTTAAGTCACAACTGTTTATTTATTACAATTCTGGTGGGGTGAAAATGCAAAATCAAGGACTTCATCCTCACAATCTAGTCCTCTTTAAAAAAACCTGCCTTGTAATGTCATTCTTTTGATAACTGTTCATCAATATATAATTTGGGAGCAGTTCACAGAACAGATATGCCAGTTGGGAAAAAGGGGGATTGAGTCCCCATTTCCACATAAATCCTCCTCCACTTTTCTTAGATGACTTAATATTAACAATCTTGTAAATATATTGTTGTTGATTAATGACTTGCCTGACTGAATGACAGTTAATTTTTTTTTTTACTTAAAGAAAAAAATTTTAAAAGTCAAAATTTTCTTAGGTTACTTATAGAGATGGAATTTGGGGATATGGTCTATCTTTAGTTGTCAAAACACTTAAACATGGAAAATCCACTCTAATTTTCAAGCTTATTTCTTCAATAGAAACTATAGGCATATTTATATTCTTCTAGAATTTCTTTTTCAAGTAAAAACTAGAGAAGTAGAATCCACTGAGAAAATGGTTTTCCCTGGAGGGTGACTCAGCCTTCAAAAAGACTGTCAAGTCTATGGTAGGGGAAAATATTTAATCACAAAGAAAAATACTTCCATTCTAAATATTAGCCCAGATGTTAAGGTGTGGAGAAACGAAGAGAATGGAGGAGCTGTTCCATTGTTTGATCTTGCTGGATGCCTTTCTTCAGAATTGGAATAAGAAGGTATTATCAGGGGCAGGAATTCACTGAAGCTACAACTAAAAGATGCTTCTGTCTTCTTTTGTTCCATACTCCATTTCTTCATTTCTCTCTGAGTTTTAAGCATCAGTTATAGATCCTTTCTTTATATGCTTTTTTTGGTTACTTTTTAGCAAACATCAGTGCCATGATGATGACCACTGTGATTTGCAGGAGAGTAAATAGCCTTGTATTTTTATGCCCTGTTCTACAGTGATAAAAGCACAAAAGCATATAGAGACACACCCATATAGACCAGTTACCAAGCAATTCCCATCATATTTTCTCTAATAACTCCTTCCCAGTCTAGAATTCTAAACTGTTTTCCTTGTCACTTTGTACTATTAGGGTCTAAACACTTTACACTGTTTTGTTCTCTATGATGGTATTAAAACTCTGATTTTTAAGTTTAATGTGTCATAATCTGATTTTATCCTCTGATCATTCTGCAACTTCCTGTAATGTTCACACATTCACATACACACACACACACACACACACACACACATACACACACACACACACACACACACACACACACACACACACACGCACACTAGAGCTAAAGTTTTCCTGCCTGGCCCACAGTCAGGACAAATCTCTCTCACCCACCAGTCCCACAGCCGCTCAGACCCAACCAAGTAAACACAGAGACTTATATTGCTTACAAACTGTATGGCCTTGGCAGGCTTCTTGCTAACTGTTCTTACAGCTTAAATTAATCCATTTCTATTAATCTATACCTTGCCACGTGGCTTGTGGTTCACCAGCATCTTCACATGCTGTTTGTCATCACGTCGGCTGGCAGTGTCTCTGACTCAGCCTTCCACTTCCCAGCTTTATTCTCTTCCTTGTCCCGCCTATACTTCCTCCTGCCTGACTACTGGCCAATCGGTGTTTTATTTACTAACCAATCAGAGCAACACATTTGCCATACAGAACATCCCACAGCACTTCCCCTTTTCTTTTTTTTTTTCCAAAAAGGAAGATTTTAAACTTAACAAAGTAAAATTACATATAATTTGGGAATTTGGGCGTAGTTTTTCTTACTACTTCCTGATGGAGGGGGTACTATATCTTATGGGGACACAAAGAAAATTTTAGGATTATGGAATAGTCCATGAGGCTGTATTGTCTGAGCCAGTTGCCTTCAAACCATTCTGGATGTTGGATCATCTGGGCCATGTTGTCATCAGAGACCTTTCAGGGGGTCTTGGCTAGTCAAACCCGATGTATCTTAATCTGGAACAAATCCATAGCCTCTTGCTTTCTGTGGGAACAAAAGCAGAGCCTCCTTTCCAAGGCAACACATCCTTATATCCAAATTTTGAAGTCAAGGTATCTTTAAAATATACATATTGGTTTAACTCAACATCTTTTACAATCAAATGTTTTTCTGCAGTTAAAAATCCCAAAAACAACACAATCCAGATTCTCTGTGTAATATTCATCTTTACGTGGCTTATTTTTATATTAATTTTACTGTCTCTTTAAAGACTTTATTTTTTAAAACTATGTATTTGTTAATATAACTGTATATATCACCTTTTTTGTCTCTTTCAAGCCTATGTATATTTTACACACATTGTAAACTATTTTATCTGAATCTGTCTTATTGTGAATCTATTGCTTTAAAATGCTGCATTTGTAAGACTGAAATGGCACTATGGCTGCTGGCTCTGCCCACCTCAGCTTCCCAACATGGCAGTGGTACGTTTACCACCAGCTCTGGGAGCTATCATGGGTCTATGCTTTTATCCAAGCAGCATGTAGCCCAGAAATCTCTTTTTTTGCTTTGTACTAGCAAAGGCTAAATCCACCACACAGCTTAATGTGCCACTTGCAGAGGCCTCATTCCCGCCATACTGCAGGTCAAGTGCACACGCTAGGAACCCGCCAGTAGCTCAAACCAGCAGGCTGCTGCTCATTTGAGAGAGACAATTAGGAAGCTGTTTTTAGCTCCGTTTTAGAATCTTTTCTCAGGTTTTAGGTGGAAACTCTTGCCCCATGTTGGGCGCCATTTGTAGGTAGAGTTTTCCTGCCTGGCCCACAGTCAGGACAAATCTCTCTCACCTGCCAGTCCCACAGCCGCTCAGACCCAACCAAGTAAACACAGAGACTTATATTGCTTACAAACTGTATGGCCTTGGCAGGCTTCTTGCTAACTGTTCTTACAGCTTAAATTAATCCATTTCTATTAATCTATACCTTGCCATGTGGCTTGTGGTTCACCAGCATCTTCACATGCTGTTTGTCATCACGTCGGCTGGCAGTGTCTCTGACTCAGCCTTCCACTTCCCAGCTTTATTCTCCTCCTTGTCCCGCCTATACTTCCTCCTGCCTGACTACTGGCCAATCGGTGTTTTATTTACTAACCAATCAGAGCAACACATTTGCCATACAGAACATCCCACAGCAGTCAACTGGACTAAAACAACCATGCTTCCCTATTGATCTTTGTGCGAACTTATACACAATATCAGGTTATTTATAGCAGGATTAGAAGCTCAGCTTCAACATGACCGAGAGTTTTGTAGAAGACAGAAGGTAGACAAATCATATGAGTGGATAAATAGGGAGAAAAGAAAAGTGCCCTAAACGTTCTTCTGGCAGCCCCTACAAAATCCTGCCAACTCTGCCATTGTACCAAGATTTGGCTGACAATATCCTCAAAATTATCCCCAATTCTCCTTTAATAGAATACCATTTTCCTACAAATGATTGACTATTTTCTATAGTCTGCCTCCTATAGTATGTGCCTTACTTACATTCATTTGATTGATTTGTTCTTCCAAGAACTCTTCTTGATATGGTGGTATTTTCTTCATGAGTGTCCAAACTTTTGATATTGCAGTATGATTTTGTTACATATAAATATGTTAGGTCATATTCATAACTATCCTAGGTCACATGCAACCTACAGTAATAGGTTAAATATGCTGGATGGGAGTTTCTGTGAAAGGATTAATATAATGGATGAGTGCATGTTCCATGATAACAGCTGATTGACATACTGGATGCCACCTCTTTCAGAACAGCATATTACTCATAATTACTCATAATTATATTATTCATACATATCACAGTGTCAGGTAAGTACCCACTACTTATTAATGTTAACTGTATGAGTGAACCATGTTTATAAAACCTGGGAGCTCAAGGCAGAGTCATTCTGGGCAGGAAGTCATCCTCTTGTGGTGTAAGATCATGCAATTTGCATTACCAAGAAGGACAACAGAGGAAAGCTTCTACTATACAGTTTCCCATTTATTTTAAAAAGTTTTGCAAACTTCCAGTATTAAAAAAAAAACTCTTCTGTTAAATATATTTCAATAATAATTACAAACATTAACATTAGCACATCAAGATGCTTCCATTGTAGTGTTATATGTAAATATTGCTTTCAGAATAGTAGGGAATTGGTCAATATTGAACATATAGATTCATGTTTCTATATATCTATCCAATTACATGCTTGCTCTTAATTCATTCTTACTGACTCAATCCCTTGATTTTGGACACTTGTTCTGTTTTTAATGCTTCAGATGTGTTTTTTAAAGTGTGCCCAAAATATTCTAGAACAAACTTTCTGGTGCCCACGTTACTAACATGTTCAGCTAATAATTGATATGCAATGTCAACTTCGTTGAGATTATGTGTTGTGATTTCTTTTTCTGATTCTGGGAATGAGCCTTCCTCTGGAGATTTTGGCTGCCACTGTCTGTCCAGTGAGTGGAAGAGTAATATAACTCCATGTGGTGTGACTAATGAATCATGCCAATGGCAGTCTGTTTCCTGTGTATCAATGAGTGATCTGACACCCCTGAGAGACACTCATTTTTCCGTAAGCCTATTCCTGAGCTGAATTACTTTGATCAGTTGGTAGCAAGTACAAGTCTTCTCATATAGAAAAGAATCACATTTCATCTCTTGCATATGACCCCCTGGGCCAGGGCCCTTGTCAACACTAATTTCTTTGGGTTTGGGCACAATTAAAAATATAGAAGCTGCTTGCTGGCTTCTTACTGGTCTTATCAAAGGTGTCACAAGATTTTAACACTGGCCAAGCATATCCTATCTGAGACTCTCATGTTAGGATAAATGTGCTCACCTATGAATTTCCTGAGTGTCTGCTATACTCAGCCATGCTAGTCATTGGTGTCAAATTGTGTTACTCAGGAGGAGTTGCTAGGCAGACAGGAAGAAGAAGGGCGTTGCAGGCAGATATCACAACACGCATCGAAGGCAGCCTGAATCTCCATTTTGCATGTGGACTCCCACTATACTACAGCACCAAGTTTTCTTATCAGTTGTTGTTTCCATCACTATGACAAAACACCTGACACTAACAGCTTCAGGGAGCAAGGATCATTTCAGCTCATGGTTTTAGGGGATCTAGTTTATGGGTAGTCAGCTGCATGCATGTGAGGAGGAATCTTGTGGAGGTGAGAGCGTGTGGAAGAAGAGTTTTTCTCTGTACTTGTCTTTACACATCTTCTGTTTTCCATAAGCGTTCATGCATATGAGGATGCTACATGCCATGATCATGCTACTGTGCATCCAAGCAATTCAAACTAGATGGCTTATGCTTCAGTTTCATCTTTGCCCCTGGCAATTCTTTAAATAAATCATATGTTGAAATGACTCAAAAACTACACATGCACATGAGTATATTTTTACTCCAGTGACCTCAGGGTGCCCTATACAACCTTCACAAGCACACCAAATCCATGATTAGTTTTCCAAAGTTATCCAAGTTTAAGTTCGAGTACTAGCCTATGAATTTGGAGTGATCCTTAGCATCAGATGAGCATTGTTTTTTTTTTTTTTTCATTTGAAATAATGCTTTGTTGAAGTAAACTTGGTAAAACTGGAATCAAGTAGTTTGACCAATTTGTCTCATTTATTTCTAAATAAAACAAACTAGCAACAGAATCCTATAGAAATTGATTGAGTGGGCCAACTTTATATTTCAGCTGGAAGTTAAGAGATAGAGTTCCAGGTGCCAGCTCTACCATCCTAGGGACCACGTGAATGAAATGGCTGAGAAGGTGTGAGTGAAGGTACAGTTCGGCACTTGCATACCAAACACGTTCTTCCCAGTTTAGTGGTGCTTTCTCATGTTAAGATTCCTAGTGAGGTCGTAGAATGGTGTCTCCATATGGAACTGTAGAGTGTTAAGGACCCTCTGCATTGACATAGTTGCTAGGATTGCAGTGTTAAGTAACTGAGAAAACACAATGCAAAGATTGTAGTTGAAGGCTGAAGCAGATGTAGCCAGAAAGCATGAAGGGCATGAAGAAGGAAGCTGGATGTTTCTCAGCACAATGTACCAGAAAGCTCAGAAGTGGCATCCCTTTGTGCTCCTGCAGTGACATTTTAATTTATAAGCCAAGAATTCACTTATTGTCAACTGAAAAAAATTGATTTGGTTGTTCATCTGATTCAACCCATGTCAGAGTTTGAAAGTAATTATGATAGTAGGACTGATAGGCAGGCAATTACATTTTTGTTCTCTGCTTTCTGGTTCCCTCTCCCTCTTCTTTCCTCCCTACCCTCAACCCCCGAGTTTGTTCTTGTTAGAAAGGCAATGTAGACAAAGACCAAGAGAGTAATCTTTGGACGTGTTGCATATGGACTCCTACAACACATACCACAATAAATAATAGTAAGGTTGGTCCTTTGCCCTAATCATTTTTTATGTTAGTTTCCTGTGACATCTAACCAGATGAAAGATGCAGAGCTGTAATTGAAATTTTCTTTGGGCCATCAACCAGCTTCCAAATAAAGACACGAAACTTATTATTAGTTATCAATGATCAGCCTTAGCTTAGGCTTGTCCTACTAGTTCTTTTAATGTAATTTTAACCTGTTTCTACTCATCTACATTTTGTCTTGGAGCTTTTTATCTGGTTTTCACGCTGTATGTCCTACTTTCTTGTTTCGTCCATGTCTGTCTGTCTGGCACCTGGCATCTCCCTGGCATTTCTTTTTTTCTTTCTTCTCTCTGAGACTGAATTCCTCCTTCTACTTAGTCTCCCTGCCCAAAAGTCTCACTTATACCTGTTCCTTCTCTATTGACTGTTTAGCTTTTTATTGGCTCAATCCGGTGCCTTAGGCAGGCAAGGTAAAACAGCAATGCATCTTTACATAGTTAAGCAAATATTCTGCAACATAAATAAATGCAATTCTTCTTTTCATAGTTAAACAAATGCAACAAATTTTTACATGATTAACCAAGTATTTCACAACACAGACCTTTTTTTTGTCTCTTTCTTGAAAGCACAAAGTAGAAGGAACACGTGTGCTTCGAGGTACTGCATTCAACATGTGTTTGAGTTATTTTTATGATGTCCCCAGACATCAGGGAGTTACCAAACCATATCACAAATAGGAGCCCCAAAACAGGATTTCAATGGTATAATTTCTCACTAAACCTTCTCTCCACTGACTGGCCCATTGCAATCTGCTATGCACACTTTTAAAATAAATTAATACCTCCACACGATGAATGTGCCAGATGAGTTCAAACTGATATTGTAATACTGGAAGTGTGGAAGACTCTGAGCCTTCAGCTCCACCCCCACTTAGCAGGAAATTAGGAAATAAACCAGATTTCACTAAATGTGTAAAGAAGTAAATAAATTAAAGATTCATGTTTAGTTTATGTCATTTACATTACAAAAGGGATAAAAATTTTGCTAATACTGTAACCTTCCTCAAAAGGCTACCCTCTCCTCAAAAGGAACAAGGAGAAGAGACATTATATAGATGTTTATAGACTGCCAGGTCTATATAGGTGTCTGGTTGTCTAGTTTCAAAACTATTTCAACTGCTTCTATATTTTTATGCTATAAATGTGCCTACAAACTCCATTTGACTTTTGAGAATTTCTCTGCTTAAAGCCCATATGGATACTTTGTGACTTTCTTGCTCTAACTCTTACGGTTAAAATAGAGACTAGCTCATTCAGACAACTCAAAGTCAGAATTGCAGCTATGGGGTAGCTTTTCTCCCTTGGCCTAAGTTTCATCCTCTACAAAACAGGAGTTTTGGTGCTGCCTTCATTTTTGTCTGTTGGGAGAATTCAATGGAATGATATGGGTGAATGGCTCCACACAGTGCTCTGCACACAGTAAATACTAACACCTGTCAGCTATTTGTAATTCACTTGTTACTGTGGTAGCTTTAACTATGTTTGCCCTTTTACCCTTCTGTGTGTGGAGACATTGTAGCTTATTTCTGGGCTTTGGGATCTTTGAATTCCTGGACTTTGGAGCTCTTGCTTAAAACCATGGAAACTCCACAGTATACCATATCCCCTACCACAGTAGCAAGTAAATAGTGAAGATTTCTCCCATGAATGCAGATCTCTTTGTTTCATCCAGAACTGTTAATTCAGAGTATCTACTTCTCAAGTCAATCGTAGGACAGCAACACAATGTGCAGTATGCATTAGTTGGGCCAGTGGAGACCCTTTGGTACATTAAATGCTATATCTCTTTATCATGTTTTCATTTTCATAAGGGAGTCCATGAATCTATTCTCTTATTCACTTCCATAAACCAAAAAAATGCATGCTTAATGTTCTATAGATGCTTCTGGCCTTTGGAGAAAATCACAACTCACATCATTTCTAAGAAGATAAATCTGTTTACTGTCACAACTTTACTATATACTTTGAGATAACAATTCAATATCTTTGTCTCTTTATTTGAATTCCAGCTTCAATTCCATATGGATTTATTATTGAGAAGTTATAAGATTTGACTCTATGATTGACCTGGCTCCAATACAATCTTAATTTCGAATACTTAAAAAAATTGAAATTTTTAAAAATCAAATCAGTTCCCTAATCAGAAAAAAATGTTTTTGTTATAATGTTGCTGATGTAAATAACTTTCAAGTGTGTCTTTATCTTCTCTCTCTAGAAAACTATCAATCAAGTTTCGTAGAAGTTGCTGGACATTAATTTGAGATCTTGCATGCCTATGGATCATTTTAGTGTCAAAATAATATGAAAATGTTTGAGACTAAATTGTATTTATATCACATGCCATTTCAGATAGAATGTTGTGGAAGATATTAACTTTAGAAAATTTTTGTAATTGCTTAGGTTAGTTAGAAGTAAACTTCTCTTTAAATCTAAGCACATTGAATGTTCTGGTTCTGAAGGATATATATGTATATGCACATACATATATGTATATATGTAGTATAAAATTCTTATTTTATATATATATATATATATATATATATATATATATAGTTCATAAAACTTAAATCTAAAGAGAGTCCTGGTTTGTATTATAATTCAACTTAGTTATTTCAAAGATTAGTACAGCCTTGTCTTGTAAAAATCTGAAGAGTTTTTCTGAAAGAAATCTTTAGGGATATTAAAAATGAATGGATGACACAGATTTGGATACATGATGATGATCTTCACTTCATCATGTCTTGTGTTATAGCTCTAAATTTTTAATTGATCTATGATTGTCTGAAAGGCGTCTACACTATAGTACTCTAGTCTCCCAAATATTGTGAAGGAGTTTGGAACTAATTGTAGATGTAGCTTATAAGTGATTGCAATATACAGTGAAAAAAGGAAATGAGTCTAGTTAATGACTTAGGATGTCAACAACAGAATTTAACATTTCAGACATTTTAGGAGGTCCGTACTGACCTGAAGTGATAAGGACTTGGTCCCTGATCTAGGGTAGCACTTAACTCAGTAGCTCTCCCTTGAAGTGCCTCCTTAAATCTCCCTGTGAAATTCACTGTTGACTGTCCCAGCCAAGAAGGAGCTGTGTCTTCTGAAGCAAGGCCTTTCATTGAGTTCTAGAACAAAGGGGTACTGTGGTATTTGCCTGTCTTCTAGAAAAACAACTGCTGTGATAGCGCAGACAACCCCAAAAGCTTTGCTTTCACAGGAGTGTGTTTTTCATCATATGATTTTGGTATGCAGGCCTCCATGGATACCTTGGCATATGTCTTGCACTATTTAAACAGTGCTGATGGATAAAGTGGACATTAATTGGCAGTTAGTGATTGCTTGATAGGTCTTTGTTACCCAGCCTTTCAGCTAACTGATCATTAACTAGAAGGGTATGTTTGACCCAGAAAGCCATTTGTTATTTAGTGGGAAAAGAAATTAAAATGTTCCAAATTGTTTTTTTATGAGTCAGATGGAGGTTTTCTTTTAAAGGAAGAAAGAAGGAAGAGGAGAGAGAGAGAGAGAGAGAGAGAGAGAGAGAGAGAGAGAGAGAGAGAGAGAGAGAGAGAGAGAGAGAGAGAGCTTGCTTAATAGTGGAGTCAACATCTGTTTGCAATCCTAGACTTTGCTTGATACTTGAAATCAAATGATGATGTTTGTGGGTGGAAGCAGTGTATTTCAAACAACTTCTCCTTTTTTGTCCACATCCTCATCATTTTGATATTGTCTAAAATCAAAGAAATTCAAGGCATTTTCCCACCCCATTGAGAGAATGTAATTCTTAAAACATTCAGAAGAAGATACTTGTGCAAACATGTGTCTGTGTATGTATTATGTGCCATTCCATTTAATAGCATTTGAGTCATTATGAAAACAAAAATGTAACAGAAAATAATGGTATTGCATCTCCCTTTTGAAGAAGTGAACTATATAGCTCAATATATCTAGTTCAGAGGGCCTAGTCCAGTCCCATGGAGGTTCCACAGCTATTGGTCCACAGTTCATAAGCTCCCACTAGCTTGGTTCAGTTGTCTCTGTAGGTTTCCCCATCATGATCTTGATGCCCCTTGCTCATAGAATCCCTCTTCACTCTCTTCGACTGGACTCCTGGAGCTCAGCCTGGTGCTTGGCTGTGGATCTCTGCATCTGCTTCCATTAGTTACTGGATGAAAGCTCTATGATGACAGTTAGAGTATTCACCAATCTAATTACTGGGGTAGGCTAGTTCAGGCACCCTCTCCACTATTGCTAGTAGTCTAAAGTAGAGTCATCCTGTGGATTCATGGGAACTTCCCTTGCTCCTGGTTTCTTCCTACCCCCATGATGTCTCCTTCTATCATTGTTTCTCTTTCATTGCTCTCCCACTCTGTCCCTGTTCCAGCTCAACCATCCTGTTCCCTTATGTTCTCAACTCCCATCCCCTACCCTCCATTGTCTCCCCCCCCCCTTTACCCCACTTTACTCATGGAGATCTCATCTATTTTCCCTTCCCAGGGAGATCCATGCATCCCTCTTAGGATCCTCCTTGTTAGCTAGCTTCTCTGGAGCTATGGGTTGTAGTCTGGTTATCCTTTGCTTTACATCTAGTATTCACTTATGACTGAGTACATACCATGTTTGCACAGGCAAGACAGTTGTGTAGTTTGATCTGCTTAAGGGGCCCCCTGACAGTGGAAGCAGGATCCATCCCTGGTGCATGAGTGGGCTTTTTGGAGCATTCATCTAGACTATCTGTTCCTACTCCTGTATGTTAATATTTTATTGTCTAGTTAAAGCCATAAACCTCAGGCAACCATGTCCATGTTTCTTCTCTAACCATTCCAGAGAATGGGATGGACTTATCATTCTACAGCACACATTATCCCTCAATTTTTATTATTAGATATTTGTTCCATATGCTTATCCATTTAAGTAGAGGAATCCATTAAAAAGAAGCATGCCTTTTGATTTGGCCTAGTTGATACATTAGCTCAGAAGAGAATTGCTGAATGTGTAAACAGAGTCATTGGCACAGTGGGGAATGCCCTTTGTAAACACCAAGCAGATTCTTTTCAGTGCAAAGGAATTTGTTTCCAGGCATATTAAATATATCATCTTGGATTTCATCTCTTTCTGGTTTTTTATATTATTTTATTTTGAGATAGGTGCTCATGTCCCTCTTCTCAAATCCATCAAGTGATTAATATTGGTTGGGGAGCCAGGGTTTTATACAACTCAAGGGCCTGCCACCTCCAGGCCATCTGCTTCCTTCCCAAAAGAACTCTCCTCTGTCCCTACTATAGGCATATGGAGACCTAAAATTCCTGAAGCATCATGGTGTAGCCCCAGGCCCGCAGCGACCACCTGTTTTGATTGGTCAGTTCTCCTACTGTACTGGTTATTCAACATTTTATATGAGCCCCGATACTGTCATTGTTAAAACCTATATAACACTCACAAAAGACAGTTAATTCTATAGACTTTTTATAGATAGACAATGTTTGCCCTTCACAACAGCAGAAAGAAGAAATTTGCACTGTAAATAAGGACTGGATCTCATTAAGCACTTTTTCAATTTAGCTGCAAAAGTTAATGAAGTTGAGCCTACACTTAACATAAAAATGTAGCTATGTATATTCTATGATGTAAACAGATATACTTTTTCTCATAAAGGGGTGATTAGGGAATTAGATTTCATTTGAACCTATGTATGTGAAACAATTGGAGGCATATTAAAACTCTTGTATATATAAGCATTTATTGCCTTTGCTTGTAAGATATTGCTTATGTGAGAAATTAAGAGTCCAGTACAATGTCTTCTGGGTATTCAACCTACAAAGTTATTTAAAATCTAATGTATATTTATTCTTCATTTAAAGGTGTACTAAAACTGCCTTGTGTGTTAATGTGTGCCCAGCTTAAGTACTACCCTTCTGTTTGCATTAATGTGTGCATTGAAGAGGAATAAACCATGATAAACTGTATGAAGTTTCAACCTTCAAGTAAGATTTATCTACGAAAGAACAGTGTAGTGCATTAATGTGAATATTCAAAGATAGATGTTTATCTTAATGGACTCCGAGGTACTTACAAACAGTGTAATTACTGGAGTCATTTTACAGGGCATTAATCCAGAGTGATTATACTTTCTCTTACTTTCCTTTATATAAAGAATTTTGCTTAAGGGTTTAAGTGAGGTAGGGCAAGTGCAGCCAAAGAATCAACAGCTCCTCCTGGGCTCTGTACAGCCAGGACTGTGAAACAAGAAAAAGCAACCTCTTAATCCTACCACCCCAATCTTTTTGTGGCACTTATTGAACTTCTCACACAAAAATCTGGTTCCAGATTCCTGAATGAACCCTGAGTTACTTTAAGCCTTTAGCCCATTAAATGAGGATTTGACCTCCTGGCACATGGGTGTAGGAGTTCAGCAAAAGTTATTTGTGAGATTTTTCAAGATGAATAAGACATTTTCTACCTTGAAAGCAAACATGACCTTCCAGAGAAATTCCTTTCTGTTCTAATTTTTATTTTATTTGTAAAGATTTATTTTTTAATTTTATAATTACTAATATATGTATATGTCTCTGGGTGGAAATATGCAAGAGTGCAGGTGCCCCTGCAGTTCAGAAGAGGGTGTCAGATCCGCTGAAATTGGAGAGAAGTTTGGATAAAGGCTAACATAGGAATTAGGAGCCCATGAGAGTCTTCTGCAAGATTAGTACATTCTCTTAAATGCTGAGCCATCTCCCTAAACCCTAATACACTAATAGTATTATATAGCGAATAATGATAATTTTTGTTAGACATTAAGAGATGCATTTATACATATGTATCTTTTGAAATGATTGAATCAGACTAATTGAGAATTGCTACTTCAAATAGTTACTTTTCCTTTAGGTAATGGTTAAAAATATTCCTTAAATGATTTTGAAATATACATTATTATTGACTATAGTCACCATGCAGTGTTATTGATTGCTAGGATCTATTCCTTCTGTTGTACTTCTTTTTTTTTTTTTTTTTTGGCCTTACACAAATCTTCCTATGACCTTCCTTCCTTCCTTCCATGCCTCTCCCATCATCTTTTTTTTTTTTTTTTTTTTTTTTTTTTTTTTTTTTTTTGGTTTTTTGAGACAGGGTTTCTCTGTGTTGCTTTGCGCCTTTCCTGGAACTCACTCTGTAGCCCAGGCTGGCCTCGAACTCACAGAGATCCACCTGCCTCTGCCTCCCAGTGCTGGGATTAAAGGCGTGAGTCACCACCACCCAGCCACCATCATCTTATATGCTTGTGACTTTTCTCCATTCCATGAGGTCATACAGCATTTATCTTTTTGTGCCTCACTTACTTCATTTTCTACAATCCTGCATAGGCCCATGCATAGTTTGACAAATGACAAGATGTTCTGCTTTTTAGTGTTAGAATAATTTTCTGTTGTGCATGCATAATATGTTGTTTGACTCCATTCACCCATGGATGGGAAGTCCATGTTCATTACAAGAGCTTGTAATAAGCTCTTGTAATAATAAACCCCTGACTTCTTTTTTTTTTTTTTCTGAGACAGAGTTTCTCTGTGTAGCTTTGTGCCTTTCCTGGGACTCACTTGGTAGCCCAGGCTGGCCTACCCCTGACTTCTTTAAAGGTGATGTTACCACAAGTTATAATTACCCAACAAGGGTGAGAAATATTTCACCTCTTCAATCTAAAATTTTTAACCTTTTAGTATGGCTTCTGGGTTATCTGAGTGTACTAATTAACTGACATTCTCTAAATGCATATTATTTATTTGACTTTCTTTCTTTGTTGCACATAAGCCCTGTTCAGGCACTTTAGATATCAAGCCAATAAAGTATATCATTGTAATAGTTACTATATCATATAGAATAGTAATCTCTCTGTGCCATGGATCCCCCTTCTATCCTGCATTGTAGTAGCAGGAAGTCAATGTCATTGTCTCAGATTTACAAGCAAGAAAACCAGTGCATAGTGCTGATGGATGCACTGGGCATCCACCAGGGTTATCTAGTAGAGTCTGTGTTTTCTGACTCCAAACACAATACTTTCCCTTGATGTCATAGTTGTCTCTAAACAAACTCCTGGCCCTCCAAAACCTAACAGTCAAGCAGAGGGATATGCTACCACTCAAAATGTAAGAAACTCTTTAAATTATATTCTAAGAAAATACTAAGTTGGTGTGCTAAAGAGAATATTGTGTTTGGGAGAAAAAACTACCATGAAAAATATGTACTCTTACAAGGAGATGTATAGAATTTCAGTAGATACAGTGGAATGATATAAGAACAGATCTGGATGAGGAACACAGAAGTCAAAACATGAAGTCAGGAACATAATTCAATTGTGCAGGGAAAGCAAACATTTGTTGAATATGTAGAAGATGGAGTCATTTGCAAGCATCAATGGAAAATATGGTTGAGGATAATGTCACTGATTACACTGGAGCCCAGAGCTAGAGGATTCTGCTTTTTTTTTTAATTAAATTTTTTTATTCATTTTATACACCAAAGATCCCCCTCTATCCTCCTGCCCCCCAGCCTCCTCCCCCAATATCCCCCCCCATAATAAGGCAAGTCCTTCCATGGAGAGGCACATCCAGTAGAGGCAAGTTCAAGCCCTTCCCCCTGCCTCAAGGCTGCACAAGGTGTCCCATCATAGGTAAAAGGCTCCAAAAATCCCCCTCATGTACCAGGGATGGATTCTGATTCTACTACCAGGGGGCCTGCCAAGTAGATCAAACTACACAACTGTCTCACCATGCAGAGGGCCTAGTCCAGTCCCATGCAGGCTCCACAGCCATGGATCCAACTTTCATGAGTTCCCACTAGTTTGCTTTGGTCATCTCTACTGGATTCCCCATCATGATCCTGATACACTTGCTCATAGAATCCCTCCTCTCTCTCTCCTACTGGACTCCTGGAGCTCTGCCTGGTGTTTGGCTGTGGATTTCTGCATCTGCCTTCATCAGTCATTGGAGAAAAGTTCTGTGATGACAGTTAGGGTACTCACTGATCTGATCACTGGGGCAAGCCAGTTCAGTTCAGGTACCCTCTCCACTATTTCTAGTAGTCCAAGCTGGGGTCATCCTTGGGGATTCCTGGCAACTTCCCTAGCACCAGGTTTCTCTCTATCCCTATGATATCTCCTTCCATCAAGGTATCACTCTCATTGCTTTCCCACTCCATCCCTGTTCCCGCTCAACCATCCCATTCTCTTATGTTCTCATTCCCCATCCCCTATCCTCCATTGTTCACCTCTCACCCCAAGATCATCTCCTTCCTAGGGTGATCCATGCATCCCTCTTTGGATCTTGTTAGCTAGCTTCTCTGGAGTCGTGGGTTGTTGTCTGGTTATCTTTTGCTTTACTTCTAGTACCCACTTATGAGTGGGTACATACCATGTTTGTCCTTCTGAATCTGGGTTACCTCAATCAGGATATTTTCTAGTTCCATCCATTTGCCTGCAAATTTCATGATGTCATTGTTTTTCTCTGCTGAGTAGTACTCCGTTGTGTATATGTGCCACATTTTCTTAATCCATTCTTCAGTTGAGGGGCATCTAGGTTGTTTCCAGGTTCTGGCTATTACCAATAATGCTGCAATGAATATAGTTGAGCATGTGTCCCTGTGGTATGATTGAGCATTCCTTAGGTATATGCCCAAAAGTGGTATAGCTGGGTCTTTGAGGAAGATTGATTCCCAATTTTCTGAGAAACCGCCACACTGATTTCGAAAGTGGCTGTACAAGTTTGCACTTCCACCAACAGTGGAGGAGTGTTCCCCTTGCTCATATCCTCTCCAACATAAGCTGTCCACAGTGTTTTTTATCTTAGCCATTCTGACAGGGGTAAGATGGTATCTTAGAGTCATTTTAACTTGCATCTCCCTCATGACCAAGGATGCTGAGCAATTCCTTAAAAACAATCCAATTTTAAAAATGGGCTATAGAGCTAAACAGAGAATTCTTAAAGGAAGAATTTCAAATGGCTGAAAGAGGATCCTGCTTTTTTAAAATCGTTTTGTTTTGTTTGTTTTGCATTTGTTCTTCTTTTTAAGTTTGGATTTTATTTGGTGATCAATGAAGACAGTGAGGAGGGTAGAGGACAGAAGTCTGCTTAGAGAGTCTCAGAGATCATCCAGGGAAGCAATCAGGGCAGGAGAAAGAAAAAGAGAGAGACAGAAACAGAGAGACAGAGAGAGACACACACAGAAAAAGACACAAAGAGATGCATTTTAGAGATAGACCTTGCAGGACTTGGGGCCTGGAGGTCTAGTGGTAAAAAAGAGAACCTTAATGCTTGAGCATTTCATGAGACTATAGAGACCACAGACAGTAGCAAAGAAGGGAGGGGAGATCAGTCCAGCCTGGGGTATACTGATTGATGTAGCTTAAAAGATATTTAATCAAACTTACTTTGCCTTACTCAGTCAAAAAATGTTTTTCTCTGCTTGCTCAGTTCCAAAGGACCTTTCCAAACTCCTTTTGGACCACAGATTTGGCACATTGGTGAGCATCTAATCGCGGTGGCACTTTCCTCATCAGGCTTTCATCCAAGTCCCAATCCCGGGAATTATTAAAATGTCTCCCGGTGACTGATGAGCACCAGAAGCAGAGCCCAGTCATGCAGGGCTTGGCATCCTCTTCACTTCCCAGTGTTCTCTCTGTTGTTCTATATGACTGACTTCAACTTGTAGTCACAGAAAACATGATCTGAAAAGTACACATTTTCTTCTTTAGCAAGACCTTGGAGTCTTTGGAGCAGAAATTTGTTGATTAATTTCAAGTTGCATTATTGTGCCTACTACCAGAGTCAGCATCCCAGTTCCTTTCTTGTCTTTTCCAAAACAGTTTCCAAAGCCTGTGGCTGTCATTACTCCAGACCTCTCATCTAAGTGCAAGGTAAAAAGGAGAGCAACTGGACCATCCAATCCCCTCCTTGTTTATTTATTGGAGGGAAGACGTATATATGCTGTCCCATGTAAGTGAAGGTCAGAGTCAGTTCTTTTCCTCAAACATATGGATCCCAGGGATCAAACTCAAGTCACCAAGTTTAGTGGAAAATGTCTTTTCCCACTGCACCATCTCACCAGCCCCTAAAGCCTCCTCCTATATGAAGAATAGAACAGGCATTTACACAGCTAGTAGGTTGTCTTCTTTATCTCTTTCCCCAGATCTGTGTCACATGGCCACTTCTAGTTGCAAAACAAACTTGCTTAAGTTGCTCACATCACTTGTTGTTGGAAGGAGGGAGAGAAGAATGGATGGACATTGACAATGTCTATAATACTTGCCTTCTCTACTACACTGAAGATTGGGCCCGTGTCACATGAGACCCAACCTCATTCTCTTTTGTTCAGTGTCCGTTATCTTCCCTGGTATTTTTTGCTGAATATATAACTATCTGGAGTGGGGGGAGAATCTAATGATCTCTGTTTGGTCTCATAAGGTAAGCAATTTCACTTGCCTTTTGGCTCCTCTGAGCAACTTGTGGAGTATAGGAGCCTTTTGGTATATGTCAAAGAGGCTGTGGTTAGAGTGTCTCAAAAATATTCTAGAAAAAAAGAAACAGAATAAATGCTGGGAGGAAATCTCCACCACTGTAAAAATAGACGAGGACCAGGGTGAATTCTTCAGTAATGAATGCATGGGAAAATGCTTTTTAAATTATGAATGTGAGTGCTTGTGTTTATTGTCCAGTAATCTTGTTTTATTGATTTCTGTTTACTTCCAATCTCCTAGAATGAGACTAGGTTGCTTAGAAATCTTTATTCCTGAAAGATGGTCATTAAAGCTACTGTACTCTATTCAGTTGTTTATTTTTCCTCAAAGTGATTGAATCAATAAATATACAAATGAAACACATTTTCCTCTTCTATATAGAAGACAAGGGGAAAATAGAGAAAAGCCAAATAGAGGAGCTCATATTTAAAAAGGGGGCAGCAGATGACACATAGGTTTCTTTTGAAGAGGCAGAATATAAGTTAAAATATTTCTTGACACAGTTTTTGATGTTAACAATGACACTCCAGAGTTGATATTCACTTTCCAAGGCAATGGTGCCTGGAAAGGCAATCCACCTCCTGCAGCCCACTCAACCAGTTCTCAGAAGGGTGTTTGTCTCAGCACCTATGCTAGCAAAGTTCCTTGTTTTCCTTGACATGGATGACCATTCTTGTTTGGCCATCCATCTATGAATAAAGGCATTTTTCAGAAAATTGTCTGATCATCATTTGTTTTAAAGTGGTTGTTTAGGATGGAGTTACTCAGAAGTAGGAAGCAGTAGGAGTTCCAGGAGTCTTGGCCTAATAGGACCTTTTTTGGGAAACCTTCTTACTAAAGCAAGGAGTGAAAGGAATTAGGGCTGAGGCCTAGGAATTAGAAGTGCCACAGTAGTGAAGAAAGGTGTTGTATTTCCCCCAAAGTAATTCAGAAAATTAAACTAGTGAAGGGTTGAAGCACAAGGGACACAGCTTCAGGAGCATAGGCTATTTGTCATCATTTGAGATTCTAAAAACCATGTCACATTCTTTGGGCCTGTTCAAAAACCGTTTTGCTGAACTGTTCTCCCGGGTATCTCCATACTTTGTAGAAACCATCACAAAAAGAAAACAAGGACCTCCTTGTTCAAAGAGTGGGAGGAAATGTATTGTTAAACCACTAGAATACAGTTTGCTCACAATCTTTATCCCATGGTGTCATCATGGTGCTTCTATTTGCTATTTAATCACATTTAGGGTGAGAGGTAATGCTAGAGGTGAATGGTGGCCTTGCTCATGATAGGAAAATACTCTATCACTGAGCTACCCCTCCTCCAAGATCTGCTCAGTGACATTTTAAGGAAACAAAAAATAAAAAATATAAAGCCATCAGTACAGATGTTACTGATGCAATACGAGTTTTAAAAGCCAGTTTAAGAGCATCCAACTCAAATGTAAAATCACTGGAGGAGCCCAGTACTCTTATTTCATAGCTTACAGACATATATTCACTTACTAACTGGAAGGGTGGAAGCACTGTCCCCTACTAGTTCATCAGTTTTTATTCCACTTTTTAATTAAAGACGTCTTAGAAATGTCTCACATCAGCTTATGGAAAAGTAAAGTAAGATTGAAAATGCAAAGGTCTCTGGGTTGTCTTAACTTTCCCTTTTTCTTCTTAGCCATTAGTTTTCATGTGTTCATTGGTGCACAGGAGTAAGAAGGGAATTGGTAAGGTTGCTTGGAAGAGCACACATGTTGTTTGTTGAATGAGGGATATGCAAAAGTCCAAAGGGACTGAAACAAGATCTTATCCCCAGCCAATCTTGTCAAGAAGACAGTACCAACCTCCCAAGGAGAGACATTGGGAGATTTCATATTGCTGTTGAGGTGGGTTGAATGATAATGGCTCTTGTTGACTTATATATTTGAATGCTTGGTCCCAGTTTGGGAAGGATTAGGAGGAGTGGCCTTGGTGGAAGAGGTGTGTCACTGAGGGGGGTGCCTCTGGAGCTTTCAAAAGTCCATGCCATTCCCAGTTAGCACTCGTACCTCTCCGCTTCATGGTTGTTATCTCAAAATGTAAGCTCTCAGCTACTGCTTCAGAGACACATCTGCCTGTCTGATGCTATGCTCCCCCCCACAATGGTCAGGGACTCTACTACCTTCTGGAACTGTGACTGTCCCACCTCTCTCCCCCCAAATTAAATGCTTTCTTTGATAAGTTGCCTTGGTCATGGTGTCTCTCCTCACAGCAACGGAAAAGTAACCAAGAAAATTATCTTGCTTGCCATGTCCACAAAATTCCATGTTCATAAAATATTTGAAAGATTGCGTGTAGAGAAGATGGCAAGGGACATGGATGGATATACATGTTGCATGTGTTTCCTTTGCCTGCATGTGTGTTCCATTTTCCCACTGAATTCTAATTACAAAACCTAAATGGTCAAGTATGTCAAGGCAGAAAGAATGTCAAAGTGCAGGAACAATATGAACCCAGAGCCCTTATTTCTGTCACTACATCTACTGTATTACCAACACCTACTTTGACAAGATGAATGTTGTTGTTTATAAACTATAATGGGGAAAATTGTTAGCCTCACTTTTCACAGAAAAGAGCAATAAATAGTTTCCCATTCTACATGGAAATTAGGCTCTGTTTGCTTGGTGTGTGGTGTAGGTATATATGCACTTGTATACATGCCCATGCATATATGACCATGTATGTGCATATGTGTACACAAGTATACAACATGTATACAGAAACATGTGAAAGCCAGAGGTTGGTATTGTTTATCTTTCGGTTGCTTTTTACCTTATTTTTTAAGGCATGCTTTCTTGTTGAATCTAAAACTTACCTGTTTGGCTAGACTGCCTTATTTATAAGCCTCAGTCACCTTTCTCTGAGACTTCACAGTGCTAGGGTTATAGGTGGTCCCCACCACACCTGGCTCTCTTATGTGGGTGTTGCAGAACAAACTCAGGCACTCAAATTTGTATAGTAAGCACTTCACTATTGGTGTCATCTCCCAGGCATGTTTGTGTTGGCTTTGTGAATTTTCTTGAATTGGTATTTATGAAGAGCTTGTAAATTTTATACCGTAGACTGGGAATGAGGCCGTGATATCTGGAGAGTAAGTGAGCCTATCTGGGTTCAGGAATTTCTCACCTAACATCACTTGAAAACATTTCCAAACTTGGGTTTCACTCTGTAAATAGCCTTAATGGACTTGACTCTCTAACCTTTCTTTGTAGGAGCTTTGTCCTCTCTTCTAGACACAGTAACGCTATAGTAACTCTAGGCATTCATCTCAGGGTGAAGATAACCTTCTTAGCAGTTCTTCTTGCTCTAGCTTCATGCTATGTGTTTTAGTTGACTCCCATATTTCCCCCATAGTTCTGACTCAAAGTCACTGGTTGCAGAACTCCTGGTCTCAGTAGCTTATCAAGTCCAGTTTCAAGCATACAAACCTTACTTTAACTACTGATATTGCTCTTCTTCATTTGGCTTTGGTTTTTGCTTGTTTGTTTATTTACATTATCTAATATTTTTACTTTCCTTGAAATGACCAAGTAGAGACATTCTCTCCAATGATAAAGAAAGGTTCATCTTCAATTTTCATCCTTTGCATTACAATCAATTATTCAATTCATTGCATTTGCTTATTATAGATAATATTTCTGTTTCACACATTAATTTCTAGGCTGTGCTAGTATGCATTTCCATTGTGCATTTGTGGGGCAACTTCTTGAGCCCACACTTCTTTTAGTTTCTTCTTGCTGGGCCTGAACTGGAGTCATGCTCATTTTTCTAAGGTGGCTGTTCCCTTTTATTTTCTGAATAATCTGATCTGATAGATGTTGATGAGCCTGGCATGGTGCTTCCAGTAAGAATAGTCTGCCACACACAAATTAAAAATTTAGCTATTTTAATTCCTAATAATTTGACTGTTTTCTCTACCCCCTTTTCTCCTGACCATTTCACATATCTAAGTTCATCATGAGACCAAAATCTAAGGTCACTAGTACATACTATTGTCCTCTGGGACCTCCTTACACATATTCAGTTACTGAGGAGGATCCATCTTGTCCCTCCAGCTGGGACTGGCCTCATCCAAGTCATCACACTGTGTATCTCCACTGTGTTAGTCTTATGAAGACCTCTAATCTGTGCTTTCTTCATGTAAGAAAAAAGCTGGTTCTCTTTGGTTTGTAATGTCAGGGTCTAAGACAGAGGGCCAAGAGAAAGAGCACACCACAAGGAAGTGTAATTCTAATTTCCTTAGAGTTTCATATATCCCTCCTTCTCTGCTGAACTATGGAGTCAGAACTTCATGGACCCATGTGTGCTATCATCATTTTTGTTCAGAAAACCTTAGTGATATCCATGATGAGAACATATGTGCTTGGTTTTAAAACACTCACTAACTGGTACCTACATCTTAACTTCCAATCACAATAATGTCTGTCCTTTGTAATTCTCCACTGCAAACAGAGGCTTGACTTTAGAAATATTGGCATAAATGGGCATTGGTGGCGCACGCCTTTAATCCCAGCACTCGGGAGGCAGAGCCAGGCGGATCTCTGTGAGTTCGAGGCCAGCCTGGGCTACCAAGTGAGTTCCAGGAAAAGGCACAAAGCTACACAGAGAAACCCTGTCTCGAAAAAAAAAAAAAATTGGCATAAAGCCTGCCTATAAAGGAAATTCTACCTTTAATAAAAAGGAAAAAATAAAAGCATATCAGGTATTTGGAGAATCAACTAAATTTTGACATCTCTTACCATGGTTAGGCTCTGGATATTCAGTGATGAAAACAGAAGGTTTACAATGGACATACAGCCAACTTTTTCTGAATAGCAGTTCTCAAGGGTGGGGGAAGTAGCCACCAAAGATGGAACTTTTTATGTGCATAGTCACTAGGACCCCATCTAGATTCTTAGTGATGGTGTAGAATGGGTGGGCAATTTTATTTTATTTTATTGTTGTATTTTTTTTCTGTCTCCTAAATAATATGTAATTTCTCCAGGCCAAGAAATAAATTGAAAGGATTTAGAGGGATTTGCTTATCAGTGCAACACCACGTAGCATTACATTCCTTCTGCTTTTGGGAGGGTACATTGAAGTTTGGTTAATCTTCTGTGGTTCAATACTCCTCTTCCCTCTGTCAGGCTGCCTCGGACAACAGATAGATTAATCTCTTTTCTACCCACTCTCTTCTTCTTCTTCCCTTCCCCCTCTCTTGATCTACTCTTCCTTTTTGAACAGATAGAAGAGAAATCTTGGAAGTGAAGGGGAAAAGAAGACAAAACAACAGCCCATGCTTACTCATACCATCTCCCAAGACCTCGATCACAGCAAAAAATACCCCAAATCTTTAGCGCAATGTACAGCTCAGCTCTGCTTGGCTTGTCTGCCGTTAATTAAATCTGCAATCTGCAAAGGGATTTCCTCAAAGGCTAATTCGTTAGCCAAAGTTATTACAAGTCCTGTCATTCTTTATTCCACTTCACTGTGTGCATTATGGAAAAAAGAAAACTGAAGGTGGGAAGAATTTTTAGGGAAGCAGAATGTTCTTGAATTCCTGTATAGTCTGCCTGTTTTTTAGTGACATGTAAATAAATATTTATTACAGTAAGTATTCTATATTAATCATAAAGCTTTAACATAGCTCTCATAGGGCTGCAACCCATCTGCGGACTTTATTTTTCCTAGCTTAAATTCAACAGTTTGTAAAACCCATAAGGACAAAGAATGAACATGGGCAATGCCCAACACAGTAATTGTCAGATCACACCATAAGCAATTAATGAATATTTGTGGTAGAAATGAATGATGAAGTAAGCAAATGCAAACATAAATAAAATCACCTATCCAGACTATGTTGTACTTTTATCTGGGATCTCTGAGTGAAGACATAAGTTTAAATTGAGTGGGGTGTCTTTAAGCCAGGAATAGTCTCCTTAAAGTTTTCTTATTGCACATGTATATAAACCAAGATATGCATCTAGTCATATCTTATGTGGCAATTTATTAGCTTGGGTGGACAGAGAGAAGAGAGGAAGTGATGCATTGAAAAGCCCAATAGCATGGCAGAGAGAGTGAGAATTCACAATACATTATTGCAGTCCTGACACTTGGACATATAGAGAAAAGAAGCAAAGGTCACTTGAGGTAGCCTCTTCATCAGACTGCAACCTTATCTCTTGAGCACCATCATTTATGCCTGCCTCATGCTACACTCCCATGCCCATATCTGAATATGACAAGCTAAAATTATTTATGTTTTATTTTGTCATAAAAATGTCAGCCCCTTCTATTGAGGATGACTGCACAGAGCATGCTCAATCAGAATATAATGAGAGAATAGGCAGGGCATTCATCCTTCTTGCTGTGTTCTGACCTTGTTTTTTTTATTGGACTTGAGTTCACTGAAATGAAGGTAGAAGAGAAGAGGTGATAAAAGTAATAATTTTTAGTTTCCCAAGCTTCATGAGTTTTTAAAAAAATCTATTATTTAATATAAAAAATTATCTAGGGATATGTGTATGTTGACATTGATCAAAGACAAGAGTACATGATGGCAAAATTTTAGTGAATACAATGTTACTCTCTAAACAGAGAGTATTCAAATTTTATAATCTCACTTGAGGTCATAAGTTTGGCTAGAGTCACTAGGCTGTTGCTAACTGAAAGTAACTCCAATGTTCTTTATTTAAATACAAAATGAATGCTCCTAAGGGAGGTACATAGACCTCCTCCCCTTCCAGCCATGAGATACTTCAAGCTCCAGTTCTTACTCTCAGAATAGAAGTATAGAGGAAAAATGCCTAAGTCACAAGCATTTGAAAGAATTTAATTCTGTTTAGCATGGAGCAGCTGCTGAGATATATGGCTGTTTTCTGTGGGACTTTGGGATATTTATGGGCCTTTCTCTTTTCCCTTTTTACTGGAAGAATGGAGATCATCATTCTTGAGTGTGTTATTTATAATTTCATAAAGCTGTTCTGTGGCAGGACTTATTTTATACTACGCTTAATCTCAGTCAAATAATCATGCTGCCAAGGAGTGGGGAGGAGAAAACTGGCTGTCCCCTAAATGATTAGCCTAGTGCTAGTGGAAGATAAAGGGCTAAAGGTTAGAATTTCAAGTCACAAAAGACAGTTGGGCAGTCAGGAGAGAGGACACAGTGACAGTGTCATGGATCATCTTGATTATAACATTAGACACTTCTGGGTCTAACAAATAGTGGGTGATAATAGAGAATGGTGTAAATATGTCCCCATGCTGAGATGGAGTAGAGTCTTGCTGAATAAATAATTAGGCATAGGTGATTATAGAAACAATAACTCACAAAAGTAAAATGAGAAGTCAGGTTTGCGAAACTGAGGGAATTGGAAGGTAAACACATCTATAAATTTACCTGGGCAGAGTTTTGAGCTTTTTTCAATCCCAATTTTATTCTAGGGTAACTTTAATAAGCACTGGTAGAAAAAAATATGTAAGTGCAATAAAAAAAATTCAGGAAAGGAATAAAGGTTCCTGCCACAGATATATTTTATTGAAAGTTATTATAATACATATCTTTAGTTTTATGAAATCTAGTGCAGAAGTGAATAATTCCAACATGTGGATTAAACATAACATACATTTTAAAATAGAGTAATATGAATTATTACTTTTGATATAGAACATGGTTAATATATAAGGGCAAAGGAATAGTTTACTCCTTTAGAGAAAAGGAAGTGGGGTGTTTAATATACACCACCAGAGCTGTGGCTGTTGTTCCCAGGGACCATGCTGCAAAATCATGTATGTCGACTTCCACAGGATTGTGATGAGTGATACTGATGAGGTGTAGTGAGGGGAAGGAGAGGAGTCTGATAGGATGGGGTATTAAAGCCATGCTTGTTAGCGGAGGTTTCTGCGGTATAGATGGTCATTCAAGTTGCTGTCATTTTGTCATTCTGAACCATCTTTTCTTCCCCTACTACCTACAGATGTGCAAATAAATGGAGCCATTTCATACTACTGAACATACCCTTAACAAAGACTGTTTATTTTACCTGAAGTGCCCTTCTTCTTCTCCACCCTCCAATCCGGGATTTGTGCTGCTCTGTTCCAATCTGTCCCTAAGGGCTTGTTTCCTCCTTCCCTTCTGTCTGAAAGATAGAGCTATTCTCCAGCTACTTGCTCCCTCGGCGACTCATGCTAACCCTTATCACAACATTCAGTTTACCATGTTGAGTTTGCCTGTTTACTTGATTGTCTCATCAGAAACTAAATTCCCAGAGCAGACAAGCCACTTCATTTCTCACTTAATCATTTATCACTGTTACTGTTCATTCATAGATGTGTGGTACGTATCAAAAGTAACAAATGAATGAACTCATCAATGAGTGAATGAATGAGTAAAGAAAATCTTGATATGATCATATACAATGTATACAGAAATGACTAGCCTGCCACTATCAAAACTACTTAGGCTGTGCAGTTGTGACTATTTTATTGTTCTTTGAATATCAAAGGGAATTTAACACATACAGGCAGGTTATAAGTACATTATGCTTAGCCATTGGAGAGTACGGCCGATGGTTATTGTATTAGCTATTTCTGTAGCTGTGATAAAATACCACAACCTAATAAATGTAAAGAATAAAGAGCTTATTTTGGGCTTAGAGTTACAGAGGGTATCAGCACAGAAAGGGCAGAAAACCATGGCATGGTAGCAGTCACAGGAGGCTGGATGATCGCATTTTATCTTCACTCAAGAAGCAGAGAGAAAGCAGGAAGTAAGAAGAGGCTAGTTATAAGACCTCAAAGCCCACTGCAGTCATTCTTTCGCCAACACAGGTCCACCTCCTAAAGGTTTAATGCCCTCCCTGAAACAGTGCTACCAACTGAGGACAAAACATTCAAATACATGGACCTACAGGGGAACTCTCTCAAACAACCAGAGTCACTGTGAGGGAAAAAAATGTGAATAGCATGGAAGAAACCTTGGTGGATTTTCCCAGATAATTGTGCAAAAAGAAGCATCTCCTACTGCAGTCTTATTGTCTGAGGGATGTAGATGGTGGGTGGACACATAACAGATGTCACACAATTGTCAAGTCCCTTGATTATTATGATTCCTAGAAGAGTTTTAACATGTGTTAACCACTTCATATGAATCATGAATGGAATAAACACTGAATGCTTAACTGTCATGGGTCTTGAGAGTTGAGATTCCCATTTCTTCATGTGATTTTTAACTGTTCCCAGTTGTCAAAAGGTCTTGTGGAAGATAATTGTGGTTATAGAAAAATACAACACACACACACACACACACACACACACACACACACACAGTGGCGGGGGGGGTGGTGGGAGGGGGGTAAGCAGCATTTTATTTAAAGTCTATAGTTCTGCTCTCTCTGTATATCAATCCTGAGTCTATATCTAGTCATATCAGTAAGGCATACCTCACTGGTTTCAGCTAATTGTTTTTTTTTCTGTCCATACATTTTACATGTCCCTCATCACCCCGCTTCCCTAAGTGGTGGGAAGTAGAGGTGCATTAGGCTCCCTTAGAGGAATATGCATTAAGGGAGTATATTTTTTCTGGCACAAGGATTGGTTGGCCCAGAGACAGCTGCTGGCACAGTATAGTGTAGTAGCACATAATTAGAGAGGGGATCTTTCCAAATTGCTTATCTTCTAACTTTCAGATGGAACAGGGGTAGAGTATGTTCCTCTCAGATTTAGAAGAATGATCTGTAGCATGGGGAAGTGAGATGAATCACCTGATGTGGTTTTTTCCCATTGTTGTTCTCCCTGCCCCCTGCCCGTTTCTGGTCATCCTTCACTTGATATGTGTAATTAGAAAAAGAGCGAAGCCTTTAGAAATACTAACCATCTGAACATCTGAATTGTCATGTGGACTTGTCTGCTAGGGTTGAGGTAACAAAGTACCACAGACTGTGGGGCTCAAACCATAGAAATGTCGTCCCGCAGATTTCTGAAGGCTGGCAGTCTGAAGCCACAGTGTCAGCAAAAAGCTTCTCTTGTGGCTTCTCTCCCTGACTTGTAGATGCCCACCTCTATTCTGCATTTCTACATAGACTCCTCCCTCTCTATGTCTATGCCCCAATTTCCTCTTTTTAGAGAGAGAGCAATGCTACTGTATTCAGTGTCATCCTCATGATTTCATTTGGACTAAAGTATCCTATTAAGGCCCAATGTCCAAATGAAGTCTTGTCCTGAGGTATGGGGGATCACAATTCATCCTATCCTGTCTATAAGATAGGGTATAGAAAGGGCTGTGTTGTGCTACAAGCATAGTGGTAACGTGTGTCCCTCATCAAGTCAGCTAACCTCTGTGACTTCTAGTTTTTTAAACATAACATCTCTATTTCAATGGATGGTTTGGGCTGTTGTGTCTAATAAGAATGCATACATATCAATCATAGCAACTGGCTTGTTCAAAAGACACAGAAGGCATTTCTTTATTACCTTTTCTTCTTGAACATGGATCCAGACTTCAATGGGTTGGGAATAATAAAATCAGCAACTCAGTTAATGTTACTGACATTAAGAAAAGAAATGAGTATTTATTGGAAACCTACAATCCACTGGGTACTTCTATATATAATGACCAAAATGTGTTTGGAGTTTAGTGTGTAAGCCATTTAGTCCCTCATCATTCTTTCACTGGTATTTGTTACACTTGTAATTTATGTTATGCACATTACTTATTCCCACCTACTATGTGCCAAGGGTCCACTTTAGTGCCAATGCCCACAGTCCTGTGTTTTTCCCCTAACAAATTACATAGCATTGAGAAGTTTCTGTAGGGTTAAAAAAATGGATTTACATTGAAATAGTGTTCTGGTGTTGTGGTGGGAATTTGTTCTGCTCTCTTCAGCAAGAGCCTTACCATGTCCAGCAGCTCTTGTGCAATATCGCTCTGCTGGTCCACATTACTAATTCAGCTAATTGCAGCAATTATGAGAAGGAATCGCTGAAAGCAAGAGAAGCTATTATGCTGTACTGAATGAATAGCATTCCACAGTGTTCATTAATTATACTGCCTATAGATTCACAGCCCCCCAACGGTGCACATAAGACCATGTGCCATATGCACTCAATCCCTCTCAAAGCACTGAAAGTGTAGTGTTGGCTGGGTCCTTCCAATGGCCATTCTTTGCAATTCCTTTCCTTTGTATTCCTCATCCAGAAACCAAAGTGGATAGCACTGTGTGATTTTCTGAGGTGGGATAACCTTGAATCTCTGCAGCTATTTTGGTGGCTGCAGTTTTACAGGAGACCCATACAGACAATCCTGACCTGAGAAAAGTCAGTAGCAATGAGAGGGGGCAATAAAAAAGATTGAATGTATTTATATATCGGTTTCCTTATCTGCCTCTGCTTTCTCTCTTCCCTCTACCCCTCCCTGTTCTGTTAACACCAATAGCCAACATCAGATGACCTTGTTTCATCTGCTGAATGTTCAAGTGATGATGAAGACTTTGTTGAATGTGAACCAAGTACAGGTAGGTCAGGTCAGTCTTGTTTTGCTTGCTTCTTTTATCATTTGCAAAAACCCCAATACATACATATATGTGATTCTACATGTGCTTTATATATATTATAGTGTGTTAATGTATGTGTATTTCCTATATCTATATATGTATATGCATACATATATAAATATTATTTTACCAATGAAAGCATCAAATCCCATGGAAAGAGCAATGAAAGCTTAGGAAAATTTAAGTCTCTGATCTTTAAAGAAAAATGCATAATATGTGCACTAACATAGTTGCATGCCCAGAATATACACTGGAATTGCTACTGCAAATGTTCAGTTGCCAATGGTAACTATGAGATTGACAGGGGCAAAAAGCATGAAAAGCCTCCATTTGAATGAGAATTTTTGTTTTTAAGTCATAAACCTAGCATGGAGGCAGAAAGATTGGTGGGTATCATATGAGTCACAAAGACTTGTTCTGATCATAAGTGGCTTAAATAAATAAGTAACTTAAATTATTTTCCATGGGATTTCAACAGCAGTTAACACGGCATTATATTTATACTAATTTTGTTCATTAGATGTCTAGAGAACTCATGAAGTGATATAACATAAGAAATGCAAAATTAGTACCAAACTATGCCATGTCAACAGCTGTGATGCTTCAAAATGTATCGACTGCTGAAGTTAAGCTGACTTTGGCATTGGAAGTCTCAGTGTGTTCCCCATTTGGACACAGATACATTTTGATATTTCCTGGTATTCCTGTATAGTGAGCTATAGATGATATAATGTCCAGCAGGTAACTGCCATCCCTGATTCTCTCCTCTCAACTTTCCCAAGTTGTCTGTTTTTAGATTAACTGTAAGTTAAACATTTATATGTATATAATAGAGAACAGATATCATCGAATTTCTGTGTATGTTTAATAACAGAAAAAGCCTCGTCTTCTTTCTACAAAGGCTGAAAGAAATAGATAAAATTTCCACTTGATCCTTGGGTCGCTTTATTTTTTTAACCTTTTAAAAAAGACATGCCATTGTATGGTTTCTCTTTGTAATTGTAGAGAAATTTGCATTTCACGAGAAAAATAATGTATCAAAGACTTAAAACTTCAATTTCTTACCCCAAAATGATTAGGAACAGTTCCGATTTTGGTAAATGCTGACTGCTTGGTTTCTTGCAAGTGGCTCTGGATTCAGGAAGTTCCGAGGCCTTCTGGCCTTAGTATCTTAAAGGAATACACTCATAATTTTACCTTCCTATTCTGTAGTATGATCTGTCACTTAGGGAGTTTAGCTCTATGGAAGGAAAGTTAACGTGACCTTGTTTATCAGCTTTTATTCAAGTGATTTGGAAATAAACCTGGGCACGAAGGTTTTATTAAAAAATTAATCTACTTGTTTCATTTACTTACTATACAGTCCTGACCATTTAGGCATGACAGGATGCATCACTATCCTCTAGCCCTTTTTGTTCTGATGCTTTTCAAAAGAGAGTCATTGTAAAATAGAGCAACAAGCCTTGCTACATAAACCAATTCTCCAGTCTAACGCAACTTCACAAATTTGTTTGAGGGCACCTGTATATTTTGGGTGTATGTTAGATGCTAAGGACTTAGTAAATACATGGTACACACCCAATTAGTAGTATTTTCTGATGACTAGTTTAAGATACCTAGATTTTAATTAGGATTGTCTGGTTATTTTCTCTCTGGTTTTATCTATTTCTTAGTAGTGATAACTGCATACGGAGCAATATTTATCAAATCTCTCCATTATAACTCATTAAAAATAAAATAAGAGCAAAGCCATTTTGAATTATTTTGCCATCTTTCCCCTAATTATGCCCTCTCAAAAATTATCTCCGTAGGGTAAAAGACTTTTCACATCTCAAAGCTACAAGGTCCATAGAAGCCCAGACTGATAATAGTTATTTGCTTTTGATGTTCAGTTTGAATAGCCCAACTTGAATGGCCCCAAACTAAGTTCACTTGCTTCTAATGATAACATATATGTTCTTATTTTATTTAAATCCAGAGGATGGAAATCCATTGACAACATTTTTGAATAATATGGAGAAGGGAGGTTTTACAAAATTTTTAAATTATTATGATCTTCAAGAGAACACGGCAAACAATATATTAATAAAGTTGAGGACAGAGTTCTGCCTCTGTAAGAGCTAAGTGAACGGCTTAGTAGAAACTGTTATTGAACCTCTCACCCTGAGTAATAAAACTCACCATGTTTGAAAAATAAATATTTCTTCTAATTTTATTTCTAATTGCTGGTGAGTGGCTTGGATATGCAAAGAAAAGTGTCAGAGTCATATTTTTACGTAAGACAAAAATAGTTTTTCCTAGTGACCCAGTGGAAAAAGAGGTTCACCCTGGAGTTGTAATTGATACTAATGGAGTTATGTGTTTAGAGATATCAGTCCTTCTTGTATATCACCTGAGAATGAGCTCCATACACCTCTCAATTTCCAAAGACAGTGGAAATTAAAACCACAAAGACTACCAGTTTCTAGGACTGTATTTGAACTGCCAAGGGAGAACTCATCCACTGCTTATGCAGCAATGTGTAATGGTGACATTCACATCACATCACCTGAAATTCTACAAGGATACTGAAATAAAAACTGACTTTCAACACACTAGTTTACTGCCTCAGTTTCTAAAATTTCATAATTTTCAGGCCTGATGCTTGATAGAACTACACTACCCAGTGCTTGCTCTCTAATCCTTCTCAATCCCTTTTCTTCTCATCCTTTTTAACAGGGTTATTACCTTCTACTTCCTTGATTGTGGAGGACCCTATTTGTAAAGATTATTCTCCAATTCCTTTAGAGCCATTCGAGACTCTCACATTTCATACATTTGCGCAGTTTAACACATAACTGGCCAATGGGATTTCATGTAAGCATCAAGTTTTAAATAAAGTGATTTTTCCAACTTGGAAGGGACTTTCATGTTCCCAGATTGAAATGAGATGTAAAGAATTATTTTTCACACTCTAAACCCACCTTGGCATTTGGCCACTATAACTTAGTATAGTTCAGTCATACAATGTTTAAAACAACTTAAACTTTTCTTTTGGAGCTTGATTGACAATATTCTAAAAAATTGCAAATTCAATGGAAATGTAGTATTTAAAAAATAGATAAATGAGTACAATATATCCTAATCCATGAGAAATGATGATATAAATTGAGAACCCCATTAAAATCTGTTGAATGAATTAGGTTCACTTTCACTATATTTAATAATCTCAAATTAAAGCTGAAGAATACTTTCACTAGTTATAACTTGGTCTCCCCCTAAACAGTTAAAAATTAAAATGTGTTGGCTCTGTTTTTATTTCATGTCTTTGAGAAAATGAATATTAGCGTGGCAATTCTGCATTTCAAAATATTTGTTTCTATTTCCCCTGTCTGTCCCCTTCCCCCAATGCCCTGCCTTGAGAATTAAGTCCTTTTTTGAGCCATGGTATGATTACATTTTTCTGAATTTTTTTTAAACACTCAGAACTGAGTATTTGAAAACTAAAATCATATTAGAGTAATGTAAATTCCTTTAATCTCAGCTTTAGGGAGGCAGAATCAGGTGGACCTCAGTGAGTTCGATGCCAGCCTGGTCTACAAAACAAGTTCCAGGACAGCCAGGGCTACACAGAGAGACCTTAATCCAAAAACACAAAAACGTTCCAGAAAACTTTTTGAGTAACTGTTGTCTTTCTAAATGTGAGAGTCGGAATTTTAACTCCTAAATTGTAAATGTATTGTCTGCAAAGGTCAGTATTTATTTAATATTTCTAACTTTTCTTTGCACACAAACCCTGTCCTCCAGGACTACAGTTGTGTTGAGGAGAAATGCACAGGGTTCAAATCATCCCTAGGAGATGGGAGTCCTTCACAGATCATGCAAGTCAAAAAGCAATTAATACCTTTAATAAATTCATATTTGTAATAAAAATGTGGACATGGGTTCTGAAACCCATAATTTCATAAAACTAGCTTTCCATTTTTCCCTTTCCCTTTTCACTATTGCTGCTCTTAATAACAGACATGACATCAAAATAGAGATCTCCTTGGGTTGGCTTTTTGTCCATTAGATGTAACCAATGACCTGGATTTTATACATTAGTAAGATTAACTTTCAAAAGTATTGGTGATCAGATTGATAAGAAGAAGTTAAATAAACAGAAATCCCTGTGGCCCTAGAGAAGAGCATGGTGTACCTTAATGATCATACTGGTTCCTCAGCCATTATCAAAAGGTTTGTTTTCCTGATTGTCGATTAACTCATTTCCTCCCCTTTGCTTTTGTTAAACATCACTTGATCAAGTTCTCATCTTTATTATTGCTCCTCAGATTTAATGTCCCTGGGTTTGTAGTTTGTGGCCTAGTTTCCTCATCTCTTTCTTTCAGTCCCTGTAAGACTCAAATCAGATTAAATGAACCCCAATAGCCTACTGTAGTTATACTTTCTGGATGGATTAAGTTAAGGGACTTAATCTTACCTGGTTTGAGATATCTCTATAAAGTGTTGACAATAAGAAAACCTGATACTGAGTTGTTCCAAGCCCTACAAATCATTAGAGGTTTTATTTGCTGGAGCACAGTAGAAAATATAGCTGGAAGGTTAAGACCATGAATCCTAACAAAGTAGGAAGAACAAGAGAGTCCAGACCTGACAAAGGATAAAAGTGCAAATACGCTTGTCTAAGCTTTAAATGTGATAGCTATAATCTTTTCTTAATAAAAATATATTATTTTTTGCAAGTTTGAAGAATACAAATTAAAGTAATAAAGATATAGGAATTGATTAAAGAATTTTAAGTAAGCAATAGTTTTTAGATAAAACACATAGAAGATATCATCTGTGCATTGACTGCTGTTGTGGATCCCATCTCAGAAGTACATTTAATAACACAAATTATAAATAAAAAAATATGTGTGTGTGTTTAACCCAAGCATTTGGGAAGTGTTGAAGAAGCCAAGGGGAACATAAGATCAGAGAGTGTAAGCCCTTCTGTTTAGAGGTTGACACATCATTTTTTGTGTAACATTTTCATGAGCCTCTCTACGTAGACACTAGAATAGGTGCTGCGAAAACAAGGCTGACACCAGGTACCACCCTGGAGTTCACAGTCTATTAGGAAAAGCAAATGTGGAAACAGGAGACTAAGAGAAAACAAAGAACAGAGGACAAAAAGCCACATGGTCAATGCTGAGGCTATTAATCACATTTTGGGGCGTGTTCTCCGACGCAATGAACTGTACACACCCTTCCAGCTCTGGTTGAATTCACTCCAAGGAACACTCACACTTAGCGACGTGGAGCTTAGCATGAATCATGACTGTACAACTCAATGCTAAACTTTAATATGAAGTATATTTATGCAAGATGATCTAGAACCAGTGCATATCTGAAGGTCAGGATATAGGTGTCCACGTTAAATGGGAGAATTTCATGCCCAAATCGAGAACTTCCTGATTTCAAATGCCATTGCAAGTGGAAGCTAAGGAAAGAGCTTGCTGGAATCATTAAGCAAATCCTCTTTCAGATGTATAAATTAAAAAAAAAAAAGAAGGGTTGGGTTTTAAAGGAAAAGTTTTGTGGGTCTCCTTTCATTCAGTTTTTGTTCAGTATTATTTTCCTCCCATAAACCACAAGTACATGCACACAGTGCATGTATATATATAAATGCAGTGTGTTTATATCAAAGTGCTTGTTATTCCATATAAATGTAGACATACTCTAAATGATGTCAGACTAATGTAAATGGAGATTGACAGCCCCTGCCATCAGTCATGTGGTTACACAGAAATTCACGCCATCACTTTTAACCAGCATCAGCCAATATAGACATGCATGATACTGTTTTAACTTGATAAACCAAGCATGTTAATTTTTATTTAGGTTTGGTTTTCTTTATCCTAATTATAATGGTAATTCCATAATTCAGTTAACCTTGGGAAGGGTGGAAAGAAAAATATTATACAGATATATCTATCCATATATGCACATCTCTGTGTATATATATAAATAGATATGTATCTTGTATATTTCAAAAAAACATTTTCTGTTGTTTCACCTCATCTTGTGCCGCATGAATTTTTGGTGGTTCAATTTATTTTGTTTTAATTCATACTTAGCATTTTGACCATTATGGCTATTTTTTAACTCATTGCTATACTTTTATGAGTAATTATAATCATTGTAATCATTATTTTTTTAAATACTGAGAAACATTTAGATATAAAAATCAAAAAGGCAACAAAATCTTTTCTTGCCATCCTTGTGTTGACTCCCCCTTCAGGACATCCCTTCAGTATTTTTCTCAAAGCAAAGCAAATATCAACAATATCCAAGAAAGTTGTGTACCAAAGAATGAGATACTATGTTTCCTCTCCCTCCTTCTTTTCATATTTTTCCTTTTGATTTCCTTCCTTTCCCCCTTTTTTTAATTTCTCCCTATATCTGCACAGACCACCTGCCTTCACTCCCCCAGTTATTGATGCTGTAATTGATTTAAAAGATGCACAAAGGAGCCAGGGCTGAAAAATAAAAAAGAAAGACATGCAGAAATTATAAACAAAAATATTCCCCTCCCCGCAAATTTCAGATGGCATAAAAAGAATTTTATTGCAGATGCAGGATATGTGTTTTATCTTTTATTTCTGGACAAGCCTAAGATCATTGTGTGGCATGCTGTGACAGTTTTGTAGTACTCAACTAACTGTGGCCTCCATCACCAGTGCATGAGCTGTTATGACGCCATCTTGTGTTTCATCCAAGTGTCATATCCCGGCTAACCCAGCAAGTTCCATGTCTGAGTTGTGGGGATAACCTTTCCTTTGCAGTTGTAATGTCATGGGTTCTCATTTTTGTGTTTATTTTTATTGGGCCCCTGCAGCCTTAAGAGCTGCTCTGCCAGAATCTCTGTATGGTTTTGTTCTGGTATCTTCTTTCCTTGGCATAGCAGTCAAGCATGTGTCTTTTGTCTAGCCATCTTGTCTACAAGTCTACTGTCATGGTGTCGTTCTGTGATTCTGTTCTCTGTTTGTAACATGTGGTTTGAAGTCCTCTATCTTTATTTCTCACTCCCCTGTTGTCTCTACTGCTAACTTTGCCCTCAGAGAACTTCACAAAGAAGCAAAATAAAGTTTCATTTGAATTGTATGGCTGGTAATAATGGTTTGCACCTGGAAGTCATAAGTTGCACTTTTTCTTGACTAACAAGAGGAAAACTATGGTGGGAAACTCCTACAAATGTTCAAACAACAATAAGAAACCCTTGTTGATTTCTTTGACATGATTAAATTGGCTTATTCTTTAAGGGACTTGAAGGAAGTGCTAATTTCCCAAGAGTTTTTTTCATAGGTCATCAACCTTCTAGTTAGAACCTTTTCTTCAGAGACAGAACAAGAGAAGATTGTTTGGAGAATGGTAGGAAAGAGCATCCTCATTTCTGCTGCACAAAGCAGAGTCTGCCTCTAACTTGGTGAGGCATTTATGGAAATCTACATGTACTCTATCCTAAAACATGTTTTGCTTACATACTTTATCATAAATTAAAAATATGTTCAGCAAGAGATCTACGGATGAGGGAACCCAAGCTCTTTTGGTTACTGGTTCCACACATGTATATTGTGAGGTAAGATTATCTTTTGATCTTTCTAAGTCAAATGATATATATCTCATTTTATTTTTTTAATTCACGGAAGCATTGGAGAGCCAACAGTTTGACTTGGCCCTGAATCCTTTATTTTATCATTTTAAAGAACATGGCATGTATAATAGCTCAATTTCTGAGGGTAGTCTAAATTTTCTGAGACAGATGTAGAAGAAAATGTCCTGTTCACTGTACAGTAGCTGAACAGTGCTCTATGGTTTTCCAGGCAACTTGATGCATTACTTGGAAAGATTTAGGCATTTGATGTGGACAGTATGAAATGGCATTACGTGAACAACTTCATTTCTTTTCATTTAATGATCAAATGAAGGAATGTAATATTGGTATAAAATGGGTAGTAGCTGTTGGGTTCGTGAAAAATTGTCATACAATGAAAAGAATACTTTGGGTCTAAGAAGAAAAAGTAAATGAAGCCATGTGGTTTATGATGAGTTGTTGCTACTAAGCTAAAAAAACTAATTATTTTCTAAGGTTAATGGAAAAAAGGAAAAGAAGGATTAATAGGCTCTGAGAAACTAAACAGAATTGCAGATGGAAGATGGGAGGGAGACAGATAATGAAGAAGACAGAGGGAGGGAAAGGTAAAACTAGAAAGGAAGGAAACAAATGGGAGAGGGAGAGAGAGGAGTGAACAGTGTTGAGTATAAGCCAAGTACAACTGTTTGCTGTAAATGTTTAAAAATTAGGGGCAGCAAAATGACTCAGTAGATATAGGTGCATTCCACCAAGACTGACTTGACTACCTTAGTTCAGTCTCTGGGACCCACATGGTAGAAGAGGAGAACTAATCCCTCGATATGATACTCATACACCATGGCATTTGCACAGCCACACACATATACACATACAATAGATAACTAATGCATATACACATACCCTTCCACAGAGCCTAATAGAGTGTTTTTTTAGGTTATGTTGTGTAGGATATTTCCACAATGGCTGATTTTAAGCCATTGATTAAACTCAGAATTAGGCAGTGTTGTTCATTATATACATCATTGTTTTTGCCATATAAATAAGACAGAGATCAATAGGTTCCATAAAATTGATAATAGTAAAATAGTTGAGAAGTGCTGAGTTTTAATTTTTATTGTCTTTATTTTAATGTCATATTTGTAAGTTTGTATATTTTAATTTGGGGGCATGGTCATGTTTTAACAACAATCTTTCAAGATCCTTAAAAATGGAGTATTCAGCTCTCATAAGCTGACTATAGAAGAGCACTGGCCTATTGTCTGAATGTGAGGCTGAGTATTCTACTTAAACCTCATTTTAAGTTATTATGATAATAGGAATAATTGTGGTCACATTATACTAGAGAAAATCAGGATTGGTGTTTTCCTTTGCCAAGGTCACATACCTGAACTTAAGTGCCAGGGCTAAGATTCTAACCCAAATTTCTTAAGAATTACTGTGTAATGATTTGTATAACTTAATGTGAGTACAGCTTTCTTGTTGCCCCAAGGAAGTCCTTACTTTAGTGGTATATATACAAAAGAAAGTAAAATATATACTGTGATGTTGATAATGGCAAAATGAAGGCGGAGAAACAAAGCTACTTCTTGTATCTTGAAGAGAGACACCACGAAAATTATGAGCACATCTTCATGTGGACATCTGCTTTGACTAATTTTAAGTCTTCAAAGGTGAGTTGTGAGGATCAGGCAGACAATAAAATGCTTGTCTTCTAAGAACGAGGACATGAGTTCAGTCCCCAGAGCTCATGCAAAAAAAGAAGTCTGGGCAAGGTGGTAATGCTAGGGAGGTAAGACAGGCTGATCCCAGGGAATTACTGGCTAGTCAGCCTAGACTAATCAGCAAGCCCTAGACCTATCAGAGACCCTGCATCAAAAAATAAAAGTAAACATTAAATAATGTCTATTGTAGGCAGAATGACACCAAAGGTCGTTATCTGGCCTCCACATGTGCATACATGTACACATGCATGTTCACATTTGAATATATACATACAGACACACACAAACGCAAACAAAAGTGGGTTGCCCAATACTCCCCTTGGGGTGCTAACTACAGACAGGCTATTTATCAGACTTTCAAATTCTGTTTCTTCTACTTTGGTTGTCTGTAGGAGATATTATTCTTAGCACATAATCATAATCTACGACATGATTCCATAACTCAGTTAAGTTTTTGGAACTCTTAAAGTGTAATGAATTTTATTTAGTTACGACCGTCAGTGCATGTTAATTAACCAGTTGAGCCATGAAATATGTCAATGCCCTTTGCTTCCACGTTTTCTCATAGAGTAAACCAGTATATTAACATTTAAAACAGTACGAGGCTCATTGTGTTGCAGAAAATGTCTGTAGCTTGTAGAAAGATCATTTTATGGTTAGATAGTTAGGCATTGCTATGCAAAAGAGTGTGAGAGATTTGGGAATTAAAAAAAGAAAGCACTGGGCCTTATTAGTTCTTCTAATTTGACAAGCTAGATTCTCTGATTGGGTTTCTGAGAGTACAAAATGTTACCTTAATTTGATATGAGATTTAGTTGCCCTGTGGTCAACTTTCAGTGACAGCCAAGAAAGGTCCCTTGAAGGCGTGTCAAGGCTCTCTGCTACAAATGTGCTACTCTTACAATTTTGGTCCTTTACTCAACAAGTTATTCATTTAGTACTTACTGTTGCCATGATACTTTAGTAAAATCTTAAATGATTTATATTTAAAATTCTTAGTCATAGCAGAAATCTCATAAAGATACATGATTATTACCCTCTCCAGTTGGACAAAGTTAGGGCTAAACAAAGTGAATAAATGACCAAGGTCACACAGTAAGTATTAAAAAAATAGAAATTAAACTCATAGCAAACTATCTTTAGAGCCTACACACTGGGCACTGTGCTATGCTGTCTTATATACATTAACCACTGAATGTGAAGTAGCTATCTGCCTCCCAGAAAAAAGTGAAAGTATGTATTAAGTATATTACATGATCAGGAAATACAGGGCCAATGGGTTAATTATGACGTACTATAGGGACTTATGTCATTGTTCAATTATGTTTTGTTTTCCAAATAACAATTTTTAAAGTAAGCCACCCTGGGGGATAGAGATGGTTCAGTAAGTAAAGTGTTTGTGGCGAAGCATGAGGACCTAAGTTCAGGAGCTTCTTGTATGTGTGTGTACATATGTGCACCTGCATGTGCATGCTCCTTAATTCCAGTGTAAGGGAGGAAGAAACAAGTGAATTTTAGTGCTTGCTACCCATCCAGTTGAACCAAATAAGTAAACTCCAGGTGTAGTAAGAAACTCTCATCTCAAAAACTAATGTAGGAAGTATTCGAGGAAGAAACTAAAGTTGAGTTCTAGCCTCCATGTACACACACACATGTAGACACACAGGCACATGCAGATGCACACACATACACACACACATACACAAATCTCCTGGTATCTATGTCGTAAAATTATTCAAGTATTATGATTAATACCTAAATTCAGATCCCTTCCATGTACCTAAGATGCTTATTACCCATACCTTATTGAAAAATGTCTGAACAGATAGCTGCCAGCTCTGACTGATGTGAAGAAACTAGGAAGAGTAGCTCTCGGTGAAAGGTTTAGTAAGCAACTATATATATTTTTTTAATTTCACAAATGGTTATGCCCCTTAGAACACTGATTCAGATGATACAACTAAGAAAAGCAATACTGAGCATGTATCTGAGAGGTTGTAGTCTTTACCTTAGAATCTCTGATTCCTAAGCACTCCTGACATCTCTAACATCAGGCAGTTCATTTCAGCTTTCTTTTTTTTCTATTTCATTGTATTACATGTATAAAGCTATAAAAATGCAAGAATAAAACAAACAAATGAAACTAGTTGAGGCCTATGCATTTTCCATGGAAGCAAAGAATCTTAAAAGGAGTTATGAAGGGCTAAACTTGACAGGAAGAAAGCATCTGTCTAAACCTGGATTTGCTTCAGTTGAAATCTTCTTCCAAGGGAAATGTGGTCTGCACAGCATTTGAGCTTCCTATTACAAGTTACATCAGTTCTGATGTACCCTGAAGTCAGATCCTAAAAGGGGAACTTTGTCTAGCTGAGAATGGTAGAGGACTCTCTGCCCTAGAATTCTGTCTCTCTTCATGTTGAAGTGCAGCCTCCATTTTACCAAACCACGAGAGCTGGGGTGCTGTTGGCCAAATGTTCAGATTTGTCAGACCAGTCACCCTGAGCAGAAGTCCACCAAGTTTTTCCTGTAAAGAGTCAGACAGTGAATAGTTCAGTCTTGGCAGAGGTGGCAGGGGAGTCTCACCTGCCCTCTAAGAACTAATAGGCTCTATTGTTTTAATAACAAAAACGGCCATAGACAATACATGTATAGACTAGTGCAGCTGTGTTTCATAAAGCCTCCTTTATATAAACAAGCACATTGCCAACCTGCATCTAGAGATTTGTGCTGGGTTAAGAGGATCTGTAGATGTTTTTTCATCATAGAGATCTCTTTTCACTGTGGAAGAACTCAGGGTACAAGAATTGAAAGGTGTGATACTCAGTGAGAGACAATTTTCTTGGCCTGTGCCTTGATTTCTGATATAGTTAAATTGTCTTACTTCTTGTTGAACTTGTTTTATAAATTATGGCTTCTCACAAACTATCCAAGTCAATAAAAATGTTCAAGCATTTACAGTCTTTGTAAGTTTTTTAAATTGTATAAGACATTGCACTCTTTATAGCAAATTAAAAAATGCATGTTGAGTTTTCTACTGCACACAAGAGAGTTTGCAAGACAATCTTAGTCATTAGAAAGTCATGTTTAAGGGCAATTCCTACCATTGTTTTATTCATGTCATCATCTCAGATGTGAAACATGGTTCCTGGATTAGGTCCTCCATTAGGTCTTCAAACCTTCCTCTTCCTTTTGCAGAACCATGTTTTTTGAGGCTCCTGCATATGCTGGGGTACCACCGACACTCTTCCAATGCTTTCTAAGTTCTACAGGGACTTCCTTGAACTCAAGTGACACACACTGTGTCACCTTCTGGTAATTCTTCCTTGGGCTTTGGCTGTAGGTTATCAAGCTGACAGATGTCTAAATGACTGAGATGCAATATTTGCAAAGGGCTGAGAACTTCTTCTCCTGCACACTTTGATTTGTGGCTTTGTATGTTTTGTGGAAACAGTGAGAGAGAGAAACAAAAAACATTCTTAGTAATGCAGACAGCGATGACTAGGGAGCACACACATACAGGAGTTCTTGCTGCATTGATATCAAAATCATTTACTTGCATCTTAGCCTTCTGGATGTCCCAGGTAAGGTATTATACGGTGTGGACTGGAAGCGATACCCTTTGTCGAGGCAAATAATGCCTTCTACCACCTGGCAGCAGATTAGGCAAGAACAGATTAGAAAAATGCCAGGCTCAAAGCTGTTCTTTTATAAAATAATTATTAGTGTCTTTACCATCCTTAAAATTAGAGATCTGTGGAAAGGAAATATGAAAAACTCATTTGTGAATACTTTAAACCATACTTCCTGTTTCTAATACATTTGAGCCCCCAGAGAGATGTAAGACTGACTTTTGAAAGTGAGTAAGCTCAGAGATGGCATTAGGAGCCTTCTCTATTAACACCACCATCTCTGTGGTTTTATGCCTAAAGGTGTAAGGTTCCCAATAGGGGAGAGAGAGAGAGAAAGAGAGAGAGAGAGAGAGAGAGAGAGAGAGAGAGAGAGAGAGAGAGAGAGAGAGAGAGAGAGAGGAGAGAGAGATGAAATCAGACAATGAAGGTGGAGGTATGGAAATTGGTTTTTAAAATCACCTAATCTAGAATTCATGTTTTAATAACACTCTGACATTGAGGAAATTAAAAGAAGTAAGCACCCTATGAAGGTTGGCACACCATTGGTGGCCTGAGTCATTTGTCTCCCATTATATACTTTGTAATAATCTTGCATTTTACCATGTGATTGTTTTTGTTCGTGTTTGCTTATAGATTTTCCTGCAAAGTAAGGATGTAAACTCCATCTTAAGGACTAATTGATGTAGTAGACCAGTGTTGTGGTTTGAATATGAAATACACCTTGAATACTCATATGTTGTGGTTTGGTCCCCTACTAACTGTACTAGTGTGAGGTAATTGGTTATGAGGTATGTTAACTTCACCAATGCATGAGTCTCTATAGCTGTGTTCCTAGATGAATGGCATATAGAAAGTAGGGCCCAGTGGGAGGAAGCAATTTACTGGAATTACACCTTTGGAGGGCAGATCTTCTCTGAGTCCTTTGCATTCTCTCTGTGCTCTCAGGCTGCTGAGAAGTGAGCAGCTTTGCCCACCATAAAGTTCTGCTCTGCTAGCCTAAAAACAAAAGATTCAGGCAAGCATGGAGTGAAACATCCTAAACCAATGGTTCTCAATATGTGGGTTGTGACTCCTTTTGGGGTCGAAGACCCTTTCGTAGGGGTCACATGTCAGATATCCTGCATTTTCATAACAGTAACCAAATTACAGTTCTGAAATAGCAATGAAAACAATTTAATTGTTTGGATTCATCACAACCTGAGGAACAGTATTAAAGGGTCACATCATTAGGAAGGTTGAGAACCACTGCCCTAAACCATGAGCCAAAATAAATCATTCCTCCTTTAAATAGTTTCTATAAGGATATTTAATCTAAGTGCTGAAAAAATTGGCTAAAACAACCAAAATCATGTAAAGTACAGTAATGTAAACTCTAATAGAGAAATTGTGCCTTCAAGCAATAGCCTATAAATTAAACATGTAAAAATGTTATTCCTTTTAAAAAAGCTACCTTACTTTAAAGATCGAAAATGAACAAACAAAAAAAGGCCAAGCAATGGTACAGAAAGTGCTTTCTTTCTTTCTTTCTTTCTTTCTTTCTTTCTTTCTTTCTTTCTTTCTTTCTTTCCTTCTTTCTTTCTTCTTTCTTCTTTCTTTCTTTCTTTCCCTTCCTAAATTTGGATGTACTCTCAGTAATGTTTCCTGATAAGACATCAATTAGTGGTACTGAGTATCAAACTAAGCCCACCAATAACTTTAAAATTTTAAACTTGAGAATTTTGGGTTTATTGTAATGATTTTTGTTTAAGTAACAACATTGGACTATATAAACATAAGTCGATTGGCTCAAGGTCATTGAACGAGTTTGTCATGTTGTAAATACCTGTATTCCAAGCCATTTCACTGATAAAACAAAGAAACAAAGCAACAACAATAACAAAACCCTGTAGCTAGAGTTTTCTGCCTGGCCCACAGTCAGGACAAATCTCTCTCACCTGCCAGTCCCACATCCTCAGACCCAACCAAGTAAACACAGAGACTTATATTGCTTACAAACTGTATGGCGGTGGCAGGCTTCTTGCTAACTGTTCTTACAGCTTAAATTAATACATTTCTATAAATTTATACCTTGCCACGTGGCTCGTGGCTTACCGGCATCTTCATATGCTGTTTCTCATCATGGCGGCTGGCAGTGTGTCTCTCTGACTCAGCCTTCCACTTCCCAGCTTTATTCTCCTCCTTGTCCTGCCTATACTTCCTGCCTAGCCAACGACCAATCAGCAACACATTTGCCATACAGAACATCCCACAGCACTTCCCCTATTTTTTTTTTTCAAAAAGGAAAGTTTTAACCTTAACAAAGAAAAATTACATATAATTTGGGAATTTGTGTGTAGCTTCTCTTACTACTTCCTGCTGGAGGGGGGCGATGTATCTTATGGGGATACAAAGAAAATTTTAGGATCATGGAGTAGTTCGTGAGGCTGTATCGTCTGAGCCAGTTGCCTTGAAACCATTCTGGATGTTGGATCATCTGGGCCATGGTATCATCGGAGACCTTTCAGGGGGTCTTGGCTGGTCAAACCTGATGTATCTTAATCTGGAACAAATCCATAGCCTCTGGCTTTCTGTGGGAACAAAAGCAGAGTCTCCTTTCCAAAGTAACATATCCTTATATTCAAATTTTGAAGTCATGGTACCTTTAAAATATACATTTTGTCATAACTCAACAGCTTTTATAATCAATTTTTTTTCTTCAGTTAAAAATCCCAAAGACAACACAATCCAGATTCTCTGTGTAATATTCATCTTCACGTGGCTTATTTTTTATATTAATTTTACTGTCTCTTTAAAGACTTTATTTTTTAAAACTATGTATTTGTTTCTATAACTGTATATATCACCTTTTTTGTCTCTTTCAAGCCTACGTATATTTTACACACATTGCAAACTATTACATCTGAATCTGTCTTATTGTGAATCTATTGCTTTAAACTGCAGCAGCTGTGGCTGCTGGCTCCGCCCACCTCAGCTTCCCATCATGGCTACATTTACACCAGCTCTGGGAGCTATCGTGGGTCTATGCTTTTATCCAAGCAGCATGTAGCCCAGAAACCTCTTTTTTTTTGTTTTGTACCTGCAAAGGCTAAATCCACCATGCAGCTTAATGTGCCACTTGCAGAAGCCTCATTCCCGCCATACGGCGGCAGGTTGAGCACGCATGCTAGGAACCCACCAGTAGCTCAAACCGGCAGCTGCCGCTCATTTGAGAGAGACAATTAGGAAGCTGGTTTTAGCTCCATTTTAGAATCTTTTTTCTCAGTTTTTAGGTGGAAACTCTTGCCACCACGTTGGACGCCAAAAACCCACAAAATAGTTTACTCTAAACAGATGTCATCATCAAATAGATAATTTTGAGGAGATGTGACAATTCTCTACTTTTCTTTCTGGCATTGTTGGTACACAGGAAAAGAAGCAGTTGATCCACTCAAGGATCACATTCACAGCTCTGTTGGTTGTAAAGGAAACTCAGAAGTTACAGGTGAACGTTGTGGCCATTGGTGGAGCCAGAAGTCATTTGTGGGATAGATTTAATAACTGTTTTCTAGTCACACTTTCTCATAGTCAGAATGTTACCATCCTCCACAGAGAACAGATTATTAGGTAAACAGGGGCAGTGTACCTAAGACCAAATCCAAACAAGACCCAGGCTGTGCCAAAGATTTCACCAGCACATGGTAAGATAAGAGAAGGAAGGACAATAGTGAGAGTCTATAAAACCAAACTTACAGACCAGCCCAACTTCTGACATTTATCCTGTAAATTTGAGGGCCAAAATCAGGGTTTTTTAACCTGGTAATGTGGTGTGTGCCTATATCTTTAGCTATCAGACATGGAGACAGGAGAATCTGTGAAATTCTAAGCCAACCTAAGGTACATAGCATAATCTTGTCTCAATTTTAAAAAATCTATTTGTTTTGACAACAGCAATGTTTTGTTATCATTTATAACATTTTTACCTAACAAAATAAACATTGGTGACTGTTAGCTTCACAGACTTTTTTCTATGAAGTTAGTCTGCAAATAGGTAAATAAGCATCCAAAAATGAGAAAACAAGTGGATTTTAATGTTCTTTATGTTGCCACACTAGATTTAATAGATTTTGAAGACTGAAGACTGACATTTTAAATTTCATTATGAGTTGTTAAAAAATGATATTTATTTACCCAATGTTGTAGTAATTTACTACCCTAATTGGTGGTATCTTCATATTTTAACTTAAGACTTTTTAAGTTAAGAAAAAAATCAAAGGTCATGAAATAGAATAGGAAACTCCAAAAACTCTAGTATAAATGTTATTAGAAGGTCAAGATGAGTGTTGAAACAAAAGTATAATAAAAAGTAGGAACTTCTAAGACCACATGGAAAGATAATTTATGACTATAAAAATAAGTCTGTGTGCTAAATCTAGAATTTTGTTTACAGCTATTTTAGAGAGCCAAATTAGCCTGTATTTGAGCTAATATCCATATTAGTTCATGATAAGGTCAAATACTGTGGTCTCCATACCTAGTAAGGAGTGAGATCTATACCAAAAACAACTGCAGGGTCTGTGCTGAAGTTATCCTAACTCTTTCCCTTTCTGTCTCTTGGATTATCTATACCAGTAATCTTCAGCTTCATGAAAGTTATTCTTTAAATGTTGAAAACGTGGCATTTTATTAAGCCTTATAACAAGCTATATCAAGTTTACAGAGTGTTTGTTTCAAAACCTGAATTGGGTATAAGGATTATATATATCATCAGTAACCTAACAGTGTTCACCTCGATGTGATTGCCAGTGGGTAATTTTTATTTCATTACTGATCCCTCAGAGTGCATGTATGTAGAATATTTGTAATTGAAAAGAAGGGAAATATGTTATTTTTTAATATAAGCTCTATTTGGATCTAAGCAAGGAAATCTTGCAGTTACTTATGCACAGAAGCTCTGCTAGGCCTGAAACATAAACAAAACAGTAAGTCCTTCATTTCCTTGAGTTGACTTGTGATATAATGCCTTATGAGTGAAGCTTTTAGAAGAATCCAAAGCTAATAATGCTGATGCTCTGTGGAGATGTACCATAACTGGGCGTGCCTAAGTTCCCTATGGTTGGTCCTCTTCATCAAGTGACAAACGGTCCATCAATACTCTAGGTGGTCACATTGCAGCAGTGGGCAGAAGGTATCCTGGAAATAACCCATTACAGGAAAGATTAAAAATCTGTGCATGGAAACCAGGAATACAGAGGTGGTACATGAAGTGTCCTTCAACAGACACTGAAGAATATGACTGATTTTTTGGGTCATTCTCTGGGTGCTCTTGACATTCTCAATGCCAACCCACACCCCGTCTGTGTGTTTACTTGTTAAACAAAATAAATGGGTAAAAGAAGGCAGTTAAAATGCATAATTAAAATGTATATACTCTTGGCAATGTGGAGATAGCTCATTCCCTACAGATCGTGTGAAGAAACAAGCCCTGGTGCTATACCTTTATAATCCCAACACGTGGAGGAAAGGCAGGTATATCCCTGGGGCTCGCTGCTCAGCCAGCCTAATCAATAAGCTCCAGACCAATGGATGATATTCTTAAAAGAAAGGGGGTGGCTACTGAGTAATAAAACTCAGATGGAGATTTTTCAACTGCACACACACACACACACACACACACACACACACACACATACACACACAAACATAAACACACACACCTTTACATTGCAGTCCCCTCTACTTCTTTCTTCTCTCCTCTCTCCCTGGATAGGATGCCCAGAAAATGTCCAGGTAGGGACCATATGTCCCAGAGACCACAAAGACTGTATTAACTGAATTACCGTATTTGGTTTCCTCAAATCCAAAATAATGCACCCATCTCTTCAGCCCTTTAGTATATGGTGAGTTCACTTTCAACATGAAGCATGACTGTTGTCTATCCCCAGGCTGTAAGATCTCCCAGCAGATGTTGTTTTCCATATCTTTACCCCTTCCCTTGTGGAAACAGGGGAAAAGCCCTCAGCAAAAGCAATTTGGTAGGACACTGAAAGGTGTCAACTGTGCACATATTTTTAGAAACAGCTGGTGTGACAAATGGGCCAAGTGTGATGCCTCAAGCAGATAGTCTCAAACAACGGGCTGTTCAAAAGAGAAAAGGAGACACTTCTAAACATCAGTGCTACTTGTGACTTCTACACTTAAGCTTAAAAGATGGGAGAGCTGCTAAGACTCTGGCATCTGTTTTGTTCTGGGACATCTTTTAGGGGTTTTGTTACAGTGTCAATTTATTAGAAGCTATTCATCAAATTGTGGGAGTACATTCATATATAAAGTGTTTTTTAATTTACATATAATAAGTTTTTAATACCATGATTTCTACATGTAAAAAATTCTTATTTGATAACATACACAAGCACACACATTATATATACCCACACACCCACACATTCAAATGGTACATTGACAGTGCATCTAAATTACTAATAATACTATAATCTACATTTTGCAAAGACAAGGAGGTACGACTGAAGGACAAATATTTGTATCTGTGGCCATTAACAAAAATCCAATTCTACTTTTCATTTGCATACAGTCTGCTTTATAGACTTCTCTTGTCTTGACTTTGTTTGTTTACTTAGAGATTTGTTCCAGGTCCACTGCCAAATGCCATTACATAGCTTCCTTTATCTCATGGATTGCTGAAGTAATTCTTTAGTGTATTTTGACTGCAGTTCCAATTTTCAAATTGCCTACCATTCCCTCTGAGTCAGACACTGCACAAATTCTGGTTTGTAACTATTGAACTTGTTAAAGAGTTCACCCTACCAACACCTTTCATACCAACCCTTTCCTTTTCTTTCTTTACTGTTTTCACTTATAAAAACTTTAGACACGCATCAAGGACGGTTAGCTGCTTTATTGGACCGACTAAGATCCTAGTCTTTGGAGAAAGGCTCCATTCAAAAATGACACATAAAGAATCTTCTCCAGTATCTTTCTGTCACTCTTTTCAGCCCCAAAACACCCAACACTTACTTGACAGGTGGAACTGAGAAACTTAAAGAGTGTTTTTCTTTCATTATTTCATTACATATTTCAAACAGCTATTTCTAGCTCCCAAAATATACATTGTTTGGATATTTTGCCCCAACTGGCATAGTTGATAGATAACTTTTTATATTATACAGATAACCTAGGTCAAATTATTTTTCTGTCCTGCTGACTTTGGAAAACTTAATAATAACAATAACTAGGAATGTATAGATTCTGTGTACACCTTTAAGGCATAAACTATTAAATTCCATACATCATTCTTTTTATGTAAAAATAGCTTCATATTAGAATTACATATCTTGCAACTGAAAAGCTGAACACAAAGCCTCTTTGTGTAGAGAAATATAGCATGGTTAGACATCATCTCTCCACAGAACTACAGGCATCATATACTTCCCTGGCTTGAGGATGTTTCTAACATTTTGTTTACAAATAGCTTCAAGGTTAGGAAGGAGTGTGCCTAGGACTTACGGTTTTTGATTCACCACTTTCTACTTTTGCTTTGTTGCTCTATTCTATATGTCTTCAACTTACAACAAATAAGCTTGTTGTACAGTTAAAATGTCATCTTTTGAGAATGTTTATTGCAGCTCACCTGCAAACATTATGGCTTAGAAACCAGGTCATTGTACAGTGTCAAGTGTGTTTCATGGTTGCTGTCCAATACAACTAGAAAATACTGTACCACATGTTGCTACTGGTCAAAATTAAAATTATGTGTGTATGTGTTCACATGTGTGAGAACATATGAAGGGCAGAGGTTGAGAGAGGATAACTTCCTCAATCACTTTCCACTGAACTTAGAGTCCAGTGATGATGAGACTTGCTAATCAGCAAACCCCGCAGATCTTCCTTTCTTTGCCTCACTAGTGCTGGAATTACGGGCATGTACCTTTGCAGCCAGCTTTTTAAATGGGCTCTGTGGGTCTGAACGCAGGACCTCATGTTAGTGTGACAAGCATTTTCCCAACTTAGCTGTCTCCAAAACTCTCAAGTTCAAAGTTTCAAGTAAGGTTTCTACTTAATGAATGAAAGTTATACATAATCATAAGCTAGAAAAGTAGTTCATTCAAACCACTATAAGCCTGGAACCATTTATATGCATATGAATATGTGGCTACAGAATATATTGAAGAACCTGAGTCTTTTGAGAATCTACTTATAAAATATCACATGTATACATCTATATAGAGAGGTTTTATCCCAAAATGTTTGAGAATGAGTTACTGGCATCAAGTGCCTTTACTCCTGAATAATTCTGTGTGAGCTGTTCCCTAATAAGGGGTTTCCCTTAGAAAGTTAGTATGCAGTCATCAAAATAAAAAACTCTAACCTCAACACATTTAGACTTCACAAGTATATATTCAAATTCCATGAATGCCTTCATAATAGGCTTTGAGATCATTTTCCCAGTCCTTAATCTCAGTCAGGGTTATTCCATTTAGTTGTCCAGTTCAATGACTTTTGAAGCATTTTCCTGCTTTATTATTTGTTTTATTCCCCACTTACAGTGGTCACAGATTAAGGTGTAGACCAATAAGACTTACAGCACAGATTTGAAGCCTTCTCTTCTTAGAATTAACTACAATTGTGACAAGAGAGAGGCCTGGTCACAGAAGATATTCTGTCTAACTTAATATTTCCTATGAACCTCTTCATTTAATAAGTGCTCACTAAGCACTTACTGTGGGGATAATCAGAAGGAGAGACAATGGGATGCAAGAAGAAATAGAAGTGGAGATGATCTTGGTGATTGGAGGAGTGAGAACTGTCATGTGATTAATCAGGGGATCTTCACAGAAATGTGTGGGGACAAACTTTGATGAATGCTGTGAAGCAGAGGCAGTTGGCTCCATGAAGCATATTATGGTAGGGCAGGTGACAAGGCAGGAGCTGACAGGGGAAAGCTCTGAGGAAATTACATTTGAAGTGAATAATCTGAGATCAGTGGGAATTAACTGAGCAAAGAAAAAGGTAAAAGCAGCTGATCTTGCAAGAAATTTTGAACATCAGAAAAAAAATTCAATCAACTTGGAAAGGGAGTCTACAAAAATCTTATAGATTTTGTCCCAGGCATGAAGGGAAAAACTCTAAATGTCTTTTATGTCCATTCACATATTTGAATATACATAGATGAGAATGACTTTTCTGATATAGCATTATCAGGAGGGAAGGGAATGGGCTTAGGGAAGGTGGGGGGGGTGTACACCAATTCCTACCAATAGCATGGGAGGTGGTAGGATTATATGTCAGAGACTGGAAGAATCACCAAAGCTATTTCAAGATTCTCAAATATTACATCATACTTTTCAGTTTTGTATATTATTGTACATTCTTTCTCTGAGAAGTTTTTTTAGTCTGGATATAGGAGACATCACTTAGAAAAACATGAAAGTTCCAAGCATTTTTTACATTGTGTTCAACCTATTGGTGAATTGTTCATAGAACACTTTATAAAGAAGCAGAAATCTCCTCCATGCTGTGCTAAAGTTGAGAATGGGAAGAGACAAAGAAATAGAGATCAAATATTGATCTACTTATTACCTATGCAATTCCATATATCAGGGAAAATACAGTACTCCCTCCCCATCACATCCCAGCCACTGTAAACATTATCAGTAACGGTATCAACTGGGTAACTTCAAAGTAGTTGAATTTTCCAATTCAACTAACAGTCTCAGAGAAATTAATTTTTATATATTCTGATTTACTAACATTCTACAACAAAAGCTGGAACTTATACTTGCTTCTATACCCGTAATAAAAAAAATCTCTACCAAGATAATATATGATAATGATATTGATAAAGAAATAATGCTTTTTACTAAGGGAGGAAATAACAGGGGATTTATTCCAGAGAGCTTGTTCCTATGCTGAAGTTTTCTGCATCATGCTTTTTAGCATTCTGACAGCATCCTAGTACTGAATTGGAATTTATAAATTCTCCATCAGCTGGGAAAACAGCAGGGCTTCTCTCTGCTATTGCTCAGGCATGACCACTCCCTGGTCATTTTTATATATATTATTAATATATACATTTACATATATGTATTGCTTTTGATTCTGACTGCATTTTGTAAGATTTGTTAAGTGGCATAGCACCTTTTATGGAGTGAAGAACCAGTAGCTTTCAAGGTCAAGTTATAAATGAATTATTTTATTGCTTACACAACGATCAATATATGTGCTGTCACAAAAGCTTAGTTCTGGCCCCTATTTTTTTTCACTTCTAAAAGATAAAGACTTCTCTAAAGTTTTCTTCATGAAAGAGATTGCTAGTGTGTGTGTGTTTTCAGTAAAATAGAACTGAGTAATAGCAGCAAAATCATCTACACACTCAGCCTTCCGTGGCTACAGACTCCAATGCCTTTTTTATTATTATTATTATTAATATGAGGTGCCAGCATAGCCACAGCAATGCTGACTGTATTTTATTACAATGCACTGCTTCATTCAACAGGTTCTGAATGAAGTAGACATGCTGTGTGGCTTCAGATTCAGGCACTTCCTCCAAGCAGGGCTTGTTTATCTGTCTGCAACACACTTGGAGGATTTGAAAGCCCAGTGATGAAGTTCATTCAATGCTATAAAAATATGTGAGTGTTATGGCTGCTTCACTCACAATGGTCTGGAATAGAAGGATGGAAAAGGCCATTGTATCTGCACAGGTTTGCCTCTACTACAGCTTGTCCAGAGAAGTTGCAATTTTTTAGGGTGGAGTTCCAATGAGCCTGTATTGTGATTGTATCTTAATTGCATAGTTCTAACTTTGTGAGACTCTTTCAATTGCTTGAAAGGCAATAAGTTTGGCATTTGCAAGGACTCATTCTATTTCTAGAAAGAAAAAAGAAAGATGCTTTTTATTTTATACAGGATTTTTTCCCTCTGGCCATAGAGTTTCACTATAGAGTCAAGAAGTAGGCTTGAGTGGGGGTGGGAGTCATGCCTCTTGTTTCTAAATAATGACAATAATACCTCTTCCCTTTCAGTTTTAGAATGGTTGTGAGTTTCTTTCTGGAAACCAACTCACTATGTCTCAAATTAGTAACTTGTATAATAAAGGAACTAGGTAAGAAAGAGTGGCTTCATATGGTTATTAGTCAGTTTTTCATTGCTGTGACAATATCTGAGAATATAAGCCTCAAAGTGGAAAGGATTATTTTGCCTGTGTTTCCAGAGACCACAATCAATGGTTGGTTGCCTACAATTGCAGGGCAGTAGGGAGACTAAGGTGAAAAAAAGATCATGGTAGGGAGCATGTAATACAATAAAATTATTCACCTTGTGTTATTTAGGCAGAGAGAAAGGGGAGGGGAGCTAACCTGGGACCCCTTCATAGACATGTTCCCAATGATCCTAGCCTCCTTCTACTAGGCCCCACCACCTAACAGTTCTAAACAGTCACACCACAGACCAACAACTAAGCCTGAAACATTTAGCCTTAGGGCAAATGAAGATCCAAACCATGAAAACAATATGCCTTTTTGTTTTCTACAATTATCTAACTAGAAAAGGGGGGTGATGGTGCTCACCAAGAAGTTGTCTTTCACTGAACCTCAAAGTTAGGAATAGCTTGCCATCAAGGAGACCTTCCAGACCCCTGTCTAAACCACTATCCTAGAACAGAGAAGGGATTTTCCAGTTACTATCAAGTGGCACACATGCACCAATTTCACAGTGGAGGAAAACGTATCTACTTTTAAAACAGAATTTGAGTCAATACAGACAGAAGCAAAATGATCTTTCTTTGGTCAAAAGGGGCTAAACCACCATGTTTTACTGGCTGTTAGGGTCCACGGGAAGTCCCACAAAAGACCATCAGTCACATATGCAATCAGTAAGAGCATTTATTAAAAATTACCAGCGTAGTGGAATCAAACCATCTGACCAAGTAGCAAATGGTGATCCCAAGAGAAGCTCACAGGCTCCTTTTAAGCAGGGTTAGGGGAATTCCAGGGAGGGGAGGTTAGTCTGGGGATGGATTTGTGGGTTTAAACAAAAAGTTTATGGGTTGCTATAGGATAGGTAGGTGGCTCTAGTGGTTAAGGACTGTCCAGTGGCAGGGTAGGGAAAGCTATCTTTAGCTCACAGAAGGTTACGGTGTCTACTGATTATGGTTTTCCTGAGACCTGCTTGCTCAGCTCCAGCTAGCTCCCATAAACAAAAGCTGAGGCCTGGTCTCTGGCAGGACTACTAGGAGCCTGTCATGGCCCTGGTTTGGCTCCCTGACCCTCTTCATTGCCATCCCTAATTCATTTACTCTATGAAGAGACTTGCTTAATACATGACCCAGGAAATCTGGGAATTTCCGGAGTTAATTAGAGAAAAGCGTTGTCAAGAACTCCACGCCTCCTCAGGTCAGTCGTCTTTCTCATTTTCTTCACACCGATTGTTGAAATGGTATGGAGGCTGAATAAACTCAGGTTTTTTTTTTTCTCCTGATGATATAAGTATAAAATCATCAGATAAACTCCAAGGAAGTTTCTATCCAGCTTGGGAGAGTGTTGATATGAGGTCTTTGAGGGTCAATATTCCTGTTAAAGAGAGAGACCACCAGGGAATTACAAAGAAAAGAAAAATGAGGGAAATGTTTAGATTCAATTGGAAATGGAGGATGTTGTGGGCGTTTTAAGAAAAATGCTTGCTTTCTTACCAGCTGAGTCACTTTGTTCAAAGAGACTAAACACAGTTTTTTTCCTGCAGTTTCCTAGATAGATCTGAGGTCCTATCCCCACTTTTATCTTTTGTACATAAGGAGCTAGTGAATCAGTGTTTTCCCATGAGAACTGGTCAAGTACAAGGATGTGAACATAGAATATCAGGCTGTGGGAGTTCCTATGTGCAAGGTGACAAAATGCTGGCTCTGCTGAAACAAAGTGGCATGGACTGTCCTGGGAACTTGTTTGTGCTTCTGGGCAAGCTTAGGTACTCATGAGAGCTTAGAGCACACCCTGGATTTCTCCCAGTCCTTGTTTCTGTGTATCAAGGCATTTTGTGATTTTTTTTTATCTTTATCTTCAAGCTTGGGGGCTTCTAGCATTCTTTTATATGTTTGGGGGATGGAACTATTTTGGTCTCACATAGCTCCTCTACTCTTAGAGATAGTGAAGATGAGATCTATTTGTACCTATCCCTCACCAGAGACTAAGCACTGATAATTTGGCTGCTGGCAGCATTCCACTGCCACGGCTAATAGAACATTTGGGCACGATGCCAACTGCAGCCAGATTGTATTAAGCACTTAAAACACTATTTAAGAGCAGTTCTGCAGTTCTGCAGACTTGAAGTCAGAAGCAGATCCACCTTCTAATTTGCAGCTCACACTGTTCTTTGTTGTTGATGTCATGTCATTTCTTCCAGATATTTATTTCAGGAGAATAGTCTCTCTCTTTGTCTGTCTCTCCGAGAGATGCATATATAGTGTTCATATAAAACCTTGTACTACTGTAGATGCATATCTTCATGTTATTTCTTGGTTTCTACTTATTTCAGTGACATTCTAATGTTATCTTTGTCAGTGGCTTATGCTTCAACAGAAACACTGAAGGAATCATGGTATGGAGTAGCTCCTAAATTGCATTTTGGACCATGACAAAGGGGACTAGAAATTTATACTGGCTGTGAGCCTTGTCTTTATGATTATCTCTCCTGTTGACCTTGACCAATACCCTAAACACTCAAAAATGTAACTTTGTTACTTCTAAATGAGTTGTTCTAAACTGAGAATGATACCACCTTCAGGGGGCACTTGGAAATATGTGCAGATATTTTGACTTTCACAAGTGGAGAGAAGCTAATAGTCCCCAGTACAAGGACAGCTACTGTGACAAAATCCCAACACCAAACATCAATAGTATTACTGTCTAGAAACTACACTTTAAAAATCTCACTTTAAAATATAATAATATGTACCCAATTAATCACAAGATTATTGTAGGACTCAAACATATAGGGAGTGTCTCTCCATGTCTAATAATAATACTGTCTCAAATTGTACACAGGGACACCACCCTTGATTCTTGAAAGAAAAATAAATATTTTTCTCTTAGATTGAAAATTATATATGGAGTTATCAGATTATTAAATATTAAATTCATCCATTCAATCTTGATCCATATTTTATGGTTCCAAACTAACTCTCTAAACATAAAAATGCCATAATATTAAACAGTGTTAGAAGAAACTTACTGTTCAGTGACTAATACAGATAAAGAAAATTGGAATCCATGCAACTAATAGGCTTCTCTATTAGTGTACAGCCAAGACACATCCTTTCTAATGGAAGCCAGCCTAAAAGGATAAGTTGTTTGGATCTCATTAATTAACATCCAGCTCTATTCGATTTGCACCTGGAGTTGGATTCATTTTATTGGTACTGATGGATATCAACTTAACAACATCTAGCCACATTTTATTAGAAGAAAATATGTTTTACATCAAAGGCAACTTTTAATAATGGCCTTTTATATTAACTCAGATAACTAGAGATAGTAAAAGAACAAATTAAATTCCAGCAGGCCAAACCACAACATTGGTAATAGTAGTAATGAAGCCTGTTCTTTTTGGATGCTTCCACTGTGTAGTTGCTGCACAACATACCTCTCATTTACAAGACGCTTGAATAGACATTAGCTTCTTCACTTACTTTTGGAATGTTGTCTTTGAAATTTTTTGGCTTGAAATTTGTGGGCAAAATCTCTTTAATTTCTTCTGAAAATTTGACTTACATCATTATTTTCTTTGGGAACAACTATGTAGTCTTCATTAATTATGAGTAGGACTCACTATTTTAAATAAAAGTTGAAAAATCAACTTAAACTGGAGGCAGCTCTTAAGAGTTCATCTTCATCCAAGTCCTTTTTAGTGGGATTGTGTTTGTTTGCTCTTCCACTCTATGAGTAGATCACCTGTCAAGGTACCAACTGATCAAACTTTTGATATTATTGATTGACATACACACCTTCTTTTTAAAAAAAAAAATTGAGATTGGTAGCTCAGCCATATAGCTAAATTGAATAATTATGCAAATACAGAAAAATATCATTTAATTGGGTCCTTTGTAATGAATAGTGACCCAGGCATGCAAAACTCTTTGCAATCTGGAGCAAGCCTCTTCAAATATACATCTGCCAAATCATGACATCTTGTAAGGAAGAGAGTATAGCAGTTCTGGCTGCCCTCCCAAGAAAATAAGGACAAAACAGCATGAGCGTTAGCATATATGCATATGTCCAGGTTGTGATATAGAAAAAAAAATCACTGTTTAAGAGCAATTTTGTAAACAGAACTGTCCAAGCCTATCAGCTATATTAACACATTATCTATATTATATATATTACATACATATCAATTGATATATTACATAATCAATTATATATTATATAACACTATATTATATTATTAATGTATATTAATTATAATAATAAATATGGTTATTTTATCTCTTTAAAAATGCATAACTGTGAAAATATAGTAACCTGATGAGATTTAATGTTCCACAGTAGAAATCAAATTCCATTGCAAAAGCTGACATTCCACCCAAACTCATTCTCCATATGTTTTCATATCTATCACTACCTTCTCCTTTGACACAGGATTCCTAATCACTGTCCTTCTACCTACAAAATGTGCATGATATATGTGATGATATCACATCTGATTCTCCTAGAGGTTGAATTACTTCTTTGAAACTTTCTATTTTTGAACAAAATGTTTTTACTCCAAATTGCTTTTTGCTCCTAGGCTGCACAAGTAGATACAACATTTTATACAAAAATGTATCCATTGAAAATATGATTTATGTCTCTCCAAACATAGCTCACTTTTGTCCTGTTTAGGCTCTAGTAAAGACCCTACCATGCAGTATGACACAGAAGAGGCTGTTGAAGTGTTTACCAAGTATGATGCTTTGAGTTTCTGGTAAATAGGTTAAAATGGTAAAGTCAAGATGAGGAAAGTTTGCATCCAATCCCCAGTTATACTTTAACAAAGCTTGTAGCAACTGGATTTGTGTATCCTTTGTCTTCCTTCACTCACTGGGTGACATCCCTGTTCTCCTGAGTCCACGGAATAGTATTAGCTTTCTCACATCACAGAGAACAACCTGTAGGTTTCTTTTCAGTAACAAAAATTGAACCATTTCATGGTTTGTAGTTATTTTAACACATTATATTGTACATTATAAACACACACCACTTTTATTTGCTGATTTAAAACCGGATTTTCAAAGCACAGGGAATCAGGTCCTTCAGTGCTGCCCATATGTAGTCCTCACCCCCTAATACTTGCAGGGTTGAAGAATGACCTTTTTGTACATTTCACTCTATACTGTAACATGTTTCCTTTTAATGTGTTATAAGAATATGTATCTAATAGTACTCTCTAGAGAGTTGTTTTAACTTGGAAAAATTAGCATTCAAAGATTTTGATTTTGCCTATTTATTTTTTAGAGCTTTGTTCTGGGATTTTAGTCTTGTGTGACTCAAGGGTCTTTTTCAAAAGGGAATGGGAGTTTGATGTGTAGGAATAACTATATAATCTTTTACCTTGTGACTCAACAAAGAGGTTTAAATGAAAGGAACTGGTGGCATTCAACATAGTTATTCAAATTGGAATGTGACTATTGTGTGTGGAGGTGTACTTACTTATTAGTGTAGGTATGTACACACATGTGTGTATGCAGGTGCATGTGTGTATACTGGTGTGAGCAGGTTTATGGATATGGAGGCCAGAAGTTGATATAAGATATTCTTCTTCATTATTCTCTACCTGTAGTTTATGTTTTAGGTGGGTTTTTTTTGTTGTTTTTTTGTTTTGTTTTGTTTTTTGTTTTTTTTTTGTTGTTGTTGTTGTTTTGAGACAGAATCCTACAGTGAACTTGAAGTTCATCCCATCAGTTTAGCTAGACCTTTTGGCAATGAGCATAGAGATTCACCTGCCTGTGTATGCATCAGTGTTGGGGTTACAGGATACACTATTACACCCATCATTTTATGTGAATGCTAGAAATCTGACCTAGGCTCTCGTGCTTGCGTAGCATGTACTATAGTAACTGAACCATCTCTCCGGCCCCATATCCTTCTTCATAAACAAAGTGGTTCTGGACAGTTTATAAGCATTATAACATTAGTTAGGATTTTAACAATGACCCACCCATGTGCCTACACACAGCATTCGGACTTTATGATTGATTACCATGAAACTCGCCTAGAAATGGCAATCACAACAGAGGAACATTACAGCATTAGCCTTGTCCGTTTATTGATCAGATACAATTAAGTCCTGGTCTGGATGGAATAGCTGAGCCTTAGCTTATCTGTGGATGACTATTGTCAATTGCATCCCTGTACTAAGTTTCAGTCAGTGATTTCCAAGTTCCCACAACTCAGATCATCAAGATAGAGTATTTTCTAGCATGGTTGCTTTCTAATATTGTATAGAGAAATGTAGACAAGTGTATTTTTTCCCAGCAACGTTCAGCTGAATGTAATTAACGGGTCAAAGAATTTGACTGAAATGGCTGTGTGTACTGTAGGAACCTACTGGCATATGACAAAGAAAATGCCAAATGTGATCCACAGCTCTTGTTCTCACAGCCCACTCTGCTTTCATGGCTGGCTTTTCTACAATCATCAGTTCCATGTGTAATATCAGTGGGCCAGCTTGGATGGTTTGCACTGAAATGCTTGCCAACTGACATCTCATACACCTTAACATTGGTAAAAAACTAAGAGCCCTTCTTCAGCTGGTAAACAGTATGCTTTTAGAGAAAGTTCCATCCACTCTTCTGGACAACAGATAAGACCAGCATATGTGACACAGAGCTATCTGCAGCACTTCAAGGTACACTTTTCAAAATCTATGTGGGTTTCTTTTGTTTGGCCACCATTATAATAGGAGTTCTCCAACAGAGAAAGAGCTGCTTGCAGCCTCAGACTACAGATGGATAATTGTCATCATGTTGTCTCTGATTACCTTAGATTGAAGAGTCTAAAAAACCTCAAGTGTCTGAGCAGTAGCACAGAACAAAGGACAGCAGGGCAGAGTGTCCCAGAGCAATAAAAATTAGACACAATCAATACTTTCTTCTAAAAGCAGAAGCTGCTAGATGGAAAATTTGCCATTATTTACATAATGTGTATAGAACATAAAATGAAAAAAAATCTATGGCCGACTGTCCCCTGTGCCTTTCTCTTTGGGTCCATTGTTCCAAATGACTCCTCCCAGAGGGTAATTTGCACAGTGGAGAATCAACTTGCAAACACCTGCTCAGTTCTGCATCCTATGCATCTGAGGTAATAATATTAACCTCACACATTATCCCAGAATTCTCTCACCTCCCTTGAAGAAATGGAATCAGCAACGTTTTCTTAAGGTCCAACAAGGAAGAAATGCAGTGACATGCTTGTTAATAATAGGGGGAACAGTAACACTAATTTATTTGAAATATTCTGCAATTGATAGTGCTAATTTTGGAGAGCAATTTTTTGAGTTTATTAGCAATGACACTTATTTTCTTTAAGTCATTTTGTTTAAATATTATGTAACATTGGTTTTACAGTCTGAAAAAAATGGGCAAAAATGAATTTAAATCATTTACTTGAAGCCATATAGCAGTCAGACTGCCTTCAAGTCTGGCTTCTAATTCTTGTGTCTTCTCCAGCAAGGTCGAGAGAGCTTGTTTTCTAGAAGCTTTGCTTGTTAGTGGGATGTATAACCTGTGGGGAAAGACCCAGCAGCATCCAATTCTACTTATCTGCCTGGCTTCTCTGAAAATGTATTGAACAGATATTTCCATCTCCTCCTTGTCTGCGAGGTTTTCCTTTGGGCCACAAATCATGCAGGCTACTGCTTTATGGAGTTATTGTTTTTACCACTAACAGCCCTTGGATGTCGTTTTCTTTAAAAGTATCAGAGAGAGGTTTTCTCTAGAGACTTCCACCTTAGTAAGCCCTTCCTTTGGGTTTTCTCTCCTTCTAAGCTGTTCTTCAAGACTGTGGGATAATCAAATCTCTAAAATGTAGGCATTTTTTTAACCGTTAAACTCCACATGCATCTTTCTGTCTCGATTTGTGCCCATCTGCCAATTTCACAGGGCACATTGTACACTGCCTTTGTTTAGTTGCTTGTTTCCCTGTATGTAACTCAACAGTAAGAGTTGTTATAAACTGTCTCTGTCAATGAATTTCACCATGTTGCTCAAGATAGTGAGGGCATTCCTAGCTATGTATATACTATACATGCTTTATACAGTATATCATTTATTAAAAAAGATCACAAGTGGCCTAAGCATGACAAGTTCTAGATTCTGCAATTTTATAAAAACAATACTTGCCCTTTTAAGCTTTAAGTTAAAACTGAGTACAGTCCATCCATTTGGAATGAGGTTAAAAATATAGACTGTGATTTTTTTTTTTTTTGTGTGTGTGTGTGTGTGTGTGTGATGTAACACTGGGAAAAACATTATTATCTATGATTACTAGGTAACAGGAATGAAGCTAAGGAGCAGGCTTCTCTCTGGGAAAGAATACATGTGAACACATATAGCTCATGCTTAAGAGAGAGAGATTCTAAGTGGTTTCAGAATTTTGCCATGCTGACTTTCTTAATTAAATATGCTACAGTTACTAAAAAGGAAATCTTGAATGTTTCCTACACTACCTTATAGGCTCATCATATGTAGCATTAAACTTTAAAAATCAAGTCACATACTCACTAAATCTGCACAAACTCCATGGGTTTATGCTTACCTGGAAGAAATGTCCTTAGAGATCCACTGAGGAAAGATGACTGTTGTTGGAATGAAGAGATATTACAAGTGACCAGATGGCTCTGGCACTTTCATTTCCAGGAATGCCTGTGTTAGGCTAGGGAGATGATGGCTTGGTGCATAGAGTGCTTGCCATATCCACATGCAGGTCTGAGTTTGATCCTGAGAATCCATGTCAAAATGCTGGCAGTGTGGCAAGGCTTGTAATACCAGCGCTGGGCAGGCACAAACATGTGACTCCCTGGGGCTCTGTGGCTAGACAGCCTAGCTGAATAAGCAAGCTCAGGGTCACTGAAAGACCCCTGTTCCAGAAAACCAATGTGGATGGTACCTAAGAAAAACTGCCAGAGGCTAAGTTCTAGCCTCTACATGCCCATGCACACAAGTACACATATGTGCACACTTACTAAAAAAAAGATGCCTATATCTAATATAAATCTATAGCCCTGATGCCTACAGGTGGCATTTCCCTGTCCTGACTCTGTGCCTTTCTGAGAGACATATGGGCTTAGAGGTATGAGGGTATCACAGTTGGAGCCATTTCCCATGCCTTCTGTACTTCTTGACAGTGTGCTAGCAACTATATATACCCAACGTATTCAAAAGACAATTTTTGTAATGTCCTACAATGATTAGTGGAGCCTTCCTGTTGGTGCTTGTCAAGAGACAAAATTACAACATATTTCAATGCAAGATTTATTGGTCATGTCTATAATTCTAGCATCAAGTAACACCTCATGGCACAAAATGTGATGAGTGTTCCCACGGGATGAGTGGAGCAGCTTTGGAGGGGAAAGTGATGAAGAGAGCAGGAACAGGGAGCAGAGAGCAAAGCTGTCATTTGAAAGTTACATCTCTTACAGGGTTGCAAAGGAAGAGAATTCCTTACCATGCTGGCTCAAGAAAATTGGGCCTTTTATAACGGGCAGTTGTGGCTTTTCTTTTCTTTTCTTTTTTTAAAGGAAAGTGGCCTGCATTTGAGTTCATTTTGATCACATAGCACTTAGCACAAGTGACTCCCCTTCCTCATGGTTTGTTCTTTTCTCCTGGGACCTAATTCAGGATCATTCCATAACAATGCCATTCCATAAGCTGGTTGAACCATGTTGAGTTAACATGCCAAATAAAATACTAGAAAATAAACAGAAGTGATGCTTTCTTCCAACAGTTGGTTTATGGTGCTTTTCAGATCTTTTTATATAGTCATTGATGGGTTAGGCTATAGTATGAAACATAATCAGATAGGATAGAAACATCCAAAGAGCACTGAGGATTTCATCACAGAAGAAACCAAGCAACTCAAACTCACATTATCTCAATGGTTACTTACTTGACAACCAAAGCTTTCACCATGATAATCCCAGAATAGAGAGAATATCAAAAAAACACTTATTGTTTGTTCCTACATTCTAGGTATTAAAAACTATTAGATAACTTTTGTTATGATGGTGTGATAAGACAATTATTACCCTTGCCATGTTTTTGGAAGTGTATTCTATATCTCGTATCCCATTTAAGTCCATTGTCAGTGAGGCTTATATGCACTTTACAAACAAAATGCTTATGATTAATGCCAGGCTTCAAAAGTTGATCATAGGTTGGTTCTCTGTTTTTACCATCATCAACTAAGATTATGATGCATCCTTTCCAGATAAAAGGGTAAACATAATCAGGGATTTAGGACATTGTTACTAAAAGTAGATATTGCAGAAAAATCTCTTAGGAGAAGTTTTTAAAGCTGCAGCTTTTAGACTTTCTCTGTCATCCTGTCCCCACTGCCTTTACCAGAAAGATTGACTTAGTGTGGGCCAGGTGACCCTCAGACTATGGGAGAAAGTCAATCTCCAGAGCCCCTCTGGGTAGCAATTCTCATTATGCTGTTGTGACTCCTAAGGTACAAAAGTGTGAAATAAATCTGCAGTGAACCTAGGACCTCACCCTGTGGAACTTTTTGTATCTAAGACTACTTCATTTATACTTTGCAATTCTCACACAGAATGAATATTTTTTAAAACATAAGACAAAAAAAAATTCAGCATTTGTTTGAAAGTGGCATTATAGTTTCATTGAAGGCTTATAGGGCCATGCTAAGTTATGGCTATCCAGTTCCTTAGTTGTGTGATCCTGAGCAAATAATATAGCTTAGTGATGTGCAGATTCATTGATATCTAGGATACAATATTAATTCTAAAATAAATCATTTATACTTATTCTTACAATATTTGGCAGAGTCAATTGTCAATTCTATTAAGAACATTTTTATCTGGAATTCTTACCGTTGATTAATGTTTTAACTAAATGATTGAAATTTATATTTTTTCTCATATGGCAGCCATTTTCTTGTTCATATGTATTTGCCCATAAACACCTGTTCTAACTAATCTGGAGACCTATTTTTTTTATCATTTTTAATAACTAAGAACTTTCTTAAACTTCCTTCCTGATTTGCAGTATTTCAGATTTAAAAAAAAGAAAATATAATAAGCTAAGATATGTGTCTTGCCCATGTGAGCCTCTTTGCAGTTTCTCCTCATAGGACAAATACTTGAAGCTTAAACTAGATGTAGTCAAACCCATAAAGTCATAGTACATCCTTTAATGTCAAGTGCATAGGTCTTGGGCAAGCTTTTCATTTTCTTTTTGTGGTGCTAATTTCCACTCACTAAGAAAGCACGTTGGTCTAATTGATTTTATGATCACTGTGTTCCTTGCCATGAAGATAGATTTCAGGGTAAATGAGAAGATGAGTTTTATTGCACTATGTTGTCAAGTTCAATTATTTAGCAAATTCAAGACCCTAGCCAGGTGGTGGTAGCTCATGCCTTTAATCCCAGCACTCCAGCACTCCGGAAGCAGAGGTAGGCAGATCTCTGAGTTTGAGGCCAGCCTGGTCTACAAAACGAGTTCCAGAAAAGCCAGGGCTATACAGGGAAACCCTATCTCAATAAATAGATAGATAGATAGATAGATAGATAGATAGATAGATAGATAGATAGATAAAGAAAAATTTAAAAATTCAGGATCCTACAAAGGGAAGGGAACACATGGGTAATGTCTAGCTACTGTCACGCAGAGAAATAACAATAAAAACATGGCCCAAATTCTGGTCGTAAGGACATAATAGATCAGTTCTATAGAAAAGCAGAAGCTATGTAAGGCTTTTGAATAATTCATTACTCTATAAACATAATCCTGAAGTATCATGGCACCAGTAAATGTCCCACTGCTGCCTGGTTCTGCTTTCAGGAGCTGCAAGCCCTCAGCAGGCAAGGGTAACAAAGCCTCTTTTCACCACCCTGATCACCATTTCTCCAGTAATAATCCGTTTGGCCCACTATTTCCATTGCCTGAAGAAAATCATCAATGTTAGACAGCTCCACATCTACATACTATGTTATTATGTCTTTATATTACAAATTACACTAAGGGAGAAAGAGCAAAACACAGCATGATCTGACTGCAAAGGAGACCCTGAGCTTTTATTACCCACCCCTGTCTGAGTTCATGAAACTGAAGAGAAGCTATGAAGTGTTGTATATTTCAGATGGATTTTTAAGCTACCTGTGGATGGGAAGGTCCAGTTAGCAGAACTCAAGAAAGTTCCTTCTGGCTTAGAGAAGAGAAACAATACACAGATAGCAATGCCTCAATAATCTGTTTTTAAAACATCAACTTACTACCTTGTGTGGACAAAGACTATGCTAGAAGTTACAAAAGGCTTTGCAATAAAAGTCAATGGTCTCCCTAGGAAAGGGTTATTCAGGCTGCTGGAAGTATCATTCCCCAGGTCACCATCATTTTCTGAGTTATACTACGTGCCTGTGACTGAACTAGGAAGAGTCCATAAGGATACAAAGTCTCTGCTCTCATAAAACATGTGTTCCTATAGGGAAATAATGAACAAAGATAAGTGGGCAAAGGGTTAGCTTGTAAATTCTATACAAGAGGATGACTATACGAGGTGCTGGTATTAAAAGTGGGCTACCATTTTACTAGCAAAGTCCCTAAAGGCTCAGAGGAGGAGACGAGGTGCACGAGAGACCTCTATCACTGAAAGGGTCAGTCAGGGATGGATCAAAGACATGTCTTTTCCTGACAGGAAAGCAAAAAGTATGTCCAGAGCCTGTGATATATTGGTCAGGAGAAGCCCTGGAAAATGAGGCTGGAGGCAGCTAGCAGTGTTCACAGACCATGCATGGTGGATAAAGGTATACAGCTTGTGTTTGGAGAAGCTTGTGAGACTCTTAGGGAGGAAAGTGACTTACTCCAATTCATAATGTGTATTTTCAAACCACAATATGATATACTTAATGTATACAATATTTTCATGAGTTGTATATAAAAACATATAATTCAAATTTACAGCACACACACACACACACACACACACACACACACATAAATAGACTTCACATCTATTATTGCATAGTTACCTCCCTTCCCCCTACCTACCTGTGACAAGGGAAAGTATACTGTACTCATTTAGCAAAGATCCAAAATATAATGTATTATCATTAACTATTGTGCCCCTGTTGAGACATCTAGATTTGTTTATTCTACATATCTGCTACTTTATTTGTTTTGGTCTATATTGTCTCATTTCCTTTCCTAGCTCTCCTCCCTTAACAGCCACTGCTTCACCTTCTATCTTGTATATTGGATTCGTTTGTTTTTTTCTTAAGAAAGTATTTTACATACAAGCGAGGTCACACAATATTACAGTTGACTACTATTCAATTCTATAATCATAACACTATTTACCCATGTATCTGTTAGTAGACACTTAGATTGTTTTTGCTATATTAGCTATGGTCAATAATTTAACAGGGAACTTGGGAATTTTTTTAAAATGATGAATTCATTTTTTTGGGCAAATACTCAAAGCAGGGATTTCTGGGTCATACATATGCTAATTATATTTTAATTTACTTAGGAACGTTCATACTGTTTTCCACAATGGCTATTTTACATTCACTGTAACTCTTCAAAGCCTATTTTTTTTTATTTGTGTGTATGTGTGCACATGTGTTGATGGACGTGAATACATGTGGAGGCTAGAGGTCAACATTGAGTGTCTTCTTCAACCACTACCTTAGTCTCTAAAGATTTAAAAAAAAAAAAAAACTACATGTATATGTGTGTGAGAGAGAGACAGAGAATGGGTATATGCATCTGGATGAAGATGCTTGTGGAGGCCAAAAGAGGGTTCTGTGGAGGCACGGGCAGTTTTGAGCCTCCTTATGTAGGTGCAAGGAATTAGGCTTGGGCCCTCTGCAAGAGCAACAATGGCTCTTAATTGCTGAGCTGTAGTTTTAGCCCTCACCTTATTTGGGGGGGGGAGCTTTCTGTGAACTTGGAACTCACTGATTGACTACACTGCTCTGTCCACAAGCACCAGGAATCACCCTGGTTTTGCCACCCCAGTACTTGAGATTATAGTTGCCTTACCTGGCATACAGCTTTTTACATGGGTGCTGGGGATTTGAAGGCAGGTCCTCTTGCTTGTGCTACGATCACTTTCCTAACCGAGTCATCCCTCTGACCCCAGTTTTCCTATGTCTTTAAAAACGCATGTGAGGTGCTGTCATATGGTGGTTTTGATTTGCTTTTTGCTAATGATTAATAACGTTGACCATCTTTATTTTGTGTGTTGGACATTTTTATGCTTGGAGGAAGTGCTTATTCGTGCCCTTTACCCACTTTTAAATTGATATATTTGCCTACACACTACTAATCATGGAAGTTCTTTACATGTCTTAGCATATTAACTCTTTAGAAATATGATTATCATTTTTGTCTGTCTGTGGATTGTCTTTTCAATCTGTTTTTTTCTTTACTGTGCAAAAGTATTCTCAATAAATCATATAATTTTTGAGGGCCGCTCTGGAACTCCATATGGGAAATGTACTTTAGGAAGTTAAAAGTGGAAATGGGGCTGGAGAGATGGCCCAGTGGTGCTCTTCCAGAGGACCTGGGTTCGATTCCCAGCATCCACAGGGCAGCTCACAACTGCATTTAAATCTAGTCCCAGGGATCTGACACCTCCTGGCTTCCATGGACATCAGGCACATATTGGATGCACAGGCATACATGAAGGCAAAACACCCATGCACATAAAAATTAATAAGTAAACTTTAATTTTTAAAAGTGGAAATAGTAAGTTATCATAGAAACCAAACAATGGATTAGGTTCACTTACACTACATGGGATGAAGGAGTGACACTGAAGAAAAATGGGCATCTTTTAACACAATTTTTTATTGACTCTTTGGGTATTTCACATCATGCATCCCCAATCCCATTCATTTCCCAATCCTAACCTGCCTGTCTTCTACCTTGTAGCCTTCCTACAAAATGAAAAAAACAAAACTCACTTGCTCCTCCATTTTACCTGCCTCTCCATCACATATTCACTAGTAACAGTGGTATTGGGAGCTGTGGTGTGTCTTGCATTAGACTGTTTTGCCAAAACAGATCTACTTACAAATGTTAGTTGTCATGAGTCATTGGTCTGATTCAAGGCCTCTGGCTTCTAGTACACCATCAATACTGGACCTTCACCAAAACTCCTCTCAGAGATCCTTCTGCTGCTCTAGTCATGGAGATCCTGTGGCTATGGTTCTGCGGGACTGGTCCCTTCACTCACTCTAGCAGGTCAGAGATGAAGTTAGATGGGTTGGGTGAGTCAACTCAAAACCCTGAATGTGGGCCTGGGTAGTAGCTGAATTGGTCAGCCTGGGCCTCTGTAGGAACCTCTCATTCAGGCAAGGGGCAGCTCTCCTGCACCCATGACTTCGGAGCCAGCTCTCCCATTCCCCCACCACCGGGGCCAGCTCTCCTGGGCCCCTACCATTGGACCAACTTTCCTGCACCCATGCCACTACCAGTACCACATTGCAGCCTGTGAGGGCCAGGGAGGACCAGCTCTCCCAGTGCTAGGATCACATCTGTCCTGTGCCCAGGCCACCTGGGCCAGCTCTCCCCATGTTACTGGGGCCAACTCTCCAGCTACAACATAGCCAGAGGCTGGGTTGCAGCCTTCTGGGCGCCTGTTCCCGCTTCCTTCGGTGGCACGCAGGCCTCAAAAGTAGACGAAAGGTTAAGAGGGATAACCCCAAAGGTCATCTGGAGCTTCAAGCAGCGTCTTAGTTGTTCAAGTTGAAATATCGGGTAGGCAGGTGGATATGGCAAGTTGCAATTCTGAGCAGAGTTTTAAATTAAAAATTATCGTCTTTTCTATGATGTGTGAAGCTAAGGGGCTGGACTGGATCACTGGGAAAATTAAGAAACCCTAGCTACGTTAGTTATTTTCTCACCTCTCTGACCAAACCCTTTAGAAGATCAGTCTAAGGGGAAGTGGATTTGCTTTGGCTCCTGGCCTCAGAGCTCTTTGTCTCTTGTCCTCAGCACTATTGCGTCTGGGTCTATTGTGAGGCAGACATCAGGAGGCAGGAGCACACCACAGCAAACACGGTTAGCTCATTGGAAACAAGCACTAGGGCTAAGTCTAGGACCGACTAAGAGTTGGTTGGATGAGCAAGATCAGGGCAGAGAATGACAGACAGTGCTACCTTAAACTATTAGAGCTGGAGAGATAAAACATTTCATTCATTCGTTTTTGACTAGCACAAGGTGATTTTTTTAACTCTTGATAAAATGGGTATTTTATCTCACCAATAATGCTATTAGAAGGAACTAATAAGCCATATGCATCCATAAACCCTAAAATCAACACAGAAGCAAGACCAGGGAGAAGAGAGAGGTGGCCATCTTCCCAGCTTAGAGGCCCTTTTCACATTTAATTTTCTCCCTTTTCGATTTATGGGGATCTTGCTTCCTGATTAAAGAAACCAGTGTCAGAGAAATGGCATTTTCAGCTGTCTCCCACCCTTTTAAACCTTAGCAAGCCATTCTACCTTTGCATTTCAGTTCAGCAAAATACATATTAAATATGTCTATATTAAACAGATTAAAAATAGAACAGAAGCATAAAAAAGTCAACCTGTGCATCAAGGAGCTCATGTTTATCCTGGGTGAAGAAAAAACTCATATATACTAATACTCAATTAGCACTAAAACAAAATAACAATAGCAAAAAAAGAAAATGAATGCTTCGCCATTTTAAATGGGTTTTTCTCATGTGTGCATCTTAACTGGTATTAAACACTTTTGGAAGAAAAAAAAGACTAAGCTGCTTCCCCAACCTTCATTCTCTTATGTTCTCGTTTTTATCTCACATTTCCAGCATTGGTCAGGATTTGTTTCTGAAGGGTGTGGTTAAATTTCCCTCTTTGATTTCATCTCTCTTTATGTCTTTAATAACACCAGGTCTCAGTCTGCACAGATTTATAGACAAAGGACCAGAGTCCTCCTGGTCTGTTCTCTTGCTACACAGTAAATATATTCTGGTGGAGATGTATCTAAATACAACCTCTCCAGAGCTTGTTTCTAACCTATAAGACTGTAGTAAAGTAACTATAAAATTACATGTTTCAATAACATATACTCAACATTTAAAGATAAATGAATTAAGCACTAAGAAGGTAATGTTGCTTGGCATGGTGACCCACAACTTTAATGCCAGCACTCGGGAGGGAGAGGCAGGTAGATCTCTGTGAGTTTCAGGCCAGGACAGTGAGTTCCATGGTAGCCAGGGCTGTTACAGAGAGGAACCCTGTCCCCACCCCACAAAAATAGGTTAACACTACAAAAAGAGGTAGAAACAGGGTTGGGAAGAGTCATCGTGTCTGTTATAGTCAAGGTTTGAAATTGAGGTAGACTTGTTTGTTATTGAAGTAAACATTCCAAGGATCACATTGGAAATAGCATTGATCTGATTGCCTGAGACTCAGCTTCCTCTGTTTTATATGCTGCTGCTGCCAGTCTTTGAAGACAATGGTAGGAAACATATGCAAAGCCCTTTAGAATTTACAAGAACTTTCACATTGAAAAATCTCATTACTTGTACAAATCTACTCTGTGAAATGGACTAATTGAGCAGACACCATAATCTTTGCATCATACATAAGGAAATAGATTCAACAGCATGAAGGAATTTGTTGAATGTCTAATAACATATACTGCAGTACAACTAAGGCTAATCTCTAAGGTCTCCTGACTCGGTCTCTTTTTTCTATATGAGGGTCCAAGCATAAATTGAGGAATGTCAGTGATACAAACATCAGTGCCTTTATGGAATTATGGAGGCTAGGGTAAGGGCAAGGAGGTAAGCAATTCAAATTATCCAAATAAGAATTTGAATAATTATTGTTTTATTGGGAGTGAAAATAAATGTAAATGAGAAGACACTATCTTTGCCCTCAAATTGTTTAGGATCTAGCTGAAATATGTAAGAAAACAAATGAAGTTTACTAGAATACTGGGTTAATAGAAATCTATTCAGGATACATTATGGTCATAAGAAGGATAGAGACTATGGGATAAACCCAAAGACACACATTAAAACATAAATGAATATAATTCTTACTGTAAGATCCTCCTCCTGCTGTATGTAAACATTAGCTGCTATCTTACCAATTTTTAGAACCTAATAACATGTTCTGTAATACCTGGTCCATTCTTATCTACTCTCTTAAGTAGGAAAATGAATGTGTAGTGAACATGAGATCATTAGCCCGAAAATGCAGTTCTAATCATTAGATTTGATGGTGTCTGCACTCTCTTTTCTATCTCAAATATTTAGTCTTTCTCTCTTCCCATCTACTATAATCAAGTATATACACTGAGTCTAGGAACACATAATGCATGAGTTTTTTTATTCAGCATTAAAAATAAAATACTAAGCATTTTTATTTAGAAACAAGCATCATGTATACATGTATACAGTTTTGTCATGATGTGCCTGGGGATGAAGCTATGGCAAGTCAATGTGTAGAAAGGCTCACACTGTGACAAAGATTGAAGCCATACTCACATTCTTAGGATTCCACATCTGTATAAAGCCAACATTTTCATTCTGTGCAAGAGTGTAGTTCAGAATTGAGTCGTTGCTTCACACACAAGAATCCTCCCCTTCTTATAGACACCCAAAATCAGTCATTCCATAATATATCTGTATATTCATAGAAGGGATAGACATGGAGGCTTTCCTTATAAGTCTACTGCAACTATCTTGAAAATCTATTTTAAATATGTGATCTCTCAACTCCTGAGCTATAAGTTTTAATGCTTACAGTGAAACTCTTGAGACAGGCTCCCTCTTCAGCCCTCTCCAATATTATGAGTGGGAAAATTAAATACTCACTGAAATGCAACGTCATTCATTTGAGCTTTGCTATTGGTTCTTTGTCTTCTCATGTGGAAGATGAGAGGACTGAGCAGATGCCATAACTGGCTGCTCAGTCTTCTCTCAGAGATCAGGCCTCAATTTCAGTTTCCTGAGACTGAACAAGCAGTTTCTGAAGGAACCACAAACAAAGGGCAATTAATCACTGGTGCTCCTGACAACAGGGACAAGGGAGATAGGATGCACCAAGAATGGGCCACTGATCCAACCCCCACAGCCAGCACATACTAGGCCATCCAGCCTCCACAGCAGCTCAAGGACAAAGCCTGGGATTTGCCCAGGCTTGTCAAAATTGGAAAAGCTGTGGCCTTAATCAACCCCTGACTAGCCCTAGCCACTTAGAAGATTCTAATATGATTGCCACTTGCTTAAGCCAATCCTATCTAAAATGACCTAACTGTTCTAGGAACTCCCTTTAGCTGTGCTTAAAAGGGGCTCATACGTCCCTCTTAGGGGTCTTTGCCATTTTGCCTTTGTGCGGTTTGGCAGGCCCCAGCATGCTGGACTAAAAATGTTCTTGTTGATTGCATATGTGGATGGTGGTCTTTTGTGACATTTCTCCAGGACCCTAACAGAAGACATGTCTTCTAGAAGGAGAACCTGCTCCCAAGGTAGGTGGGGCTTGTACCTAACTTACCTGAGTATATCCTTCAGCTTCTCTAGCTCTACCTCCATCCAATAGCTTAGAAACATATGCCTTCATCTCAAGAGAGCTTTCCACAATGAACTCTGATCTGTGAAACTCCATCACACAGTACTTTTTGTAAGCATTACATTTTTACATCTAGACGGGCTATTAGGACATGCTGAGATAAAAATTATTGCATCAGAATATATCAATTTAAATCAAATTACTATATTATTTGTTCTCCAAGGCAAATATAACTGAAACACATTATTAACATTTAGTACAACCATAAATGCATAACATGTACTTGTTGAAAATATAAAACTAGTATAGATAGATAATGAACAATAAAAATGAAACTGTGACCATGACTATGACTATGAACATGACTATGAACAATTTATTTTGTGTATTCCATTAGAGGTCAAAGCAGTTTTGCATTTAGATAAGAATGACTAACTTATATTGTAAAAAGTGATGTGCTCTCTACATCCAAGTTGTGTTGGCTTTATTTCAAACTGTGGCTTCCGTGGATTTAATATCTATATCTATATCTGTATATAGATTTTTTTTATTTACAAAGTGGCAACCCTAAATTTTAGCATGTTCAATTGTCCAAACCAGTGATTTCTGGAAACAAAGTGGTGTCCTATTTGTAAGAGTTTTGAAACAGGCAATTTTAAAATAGGTAAATTACTCCACAGAAACCTTAGGGGACTCAAATTGCTGATATATTCCTGAAAGCACCACCCATTATCCTGGAATCTGAGTGCCTCAGATGGATCTTATTCTTCAGCTTTTGCACTTAGACAAGCTTTGTTTCCTGCTTTCAATAGTCACATGTGAAACCAAAACTAGCCTATGTGAATATTACCAACAGAATTCTTATGCAAGTCATTTGATGTCCTTATAACCAGCCACCTTAGCACTTCCAATATATTTTCAAAAAGTAAAATTTACTGCTAAAACTTTCTTAGTCAAAAGCTCAACCAAATGACAACAAGGGTTTTTCTTTTATTATAATATTGGGATTGTCTTTCTTCCACATTAAAACATTCCAGCTGCACTTTGTGAAGTTCAGAAATAATGATTAACATTATTAAACCAGAGACTAAAAATCTTGGTACGGACTGACCCATGGGGACACATTACTACAATTCTGTTTAAAATAAAATAATAAAAGGGGCGTCTCATAGGGGACAGAAGTTGGCCTCATTTTCAAAATTCATTTGATTTGTTAAAGTCACCCAAAGGGGTTCTTTGAAGTGGTTGGAATTGGCTGTCAGAACCAAGCGCTCTCAAGTGTCTTGCCTTTGGGGTTCGCCTACCCGGGTTTCCCAGTCCTTGGTTGAACATTAAAGTTCTCACAGGGATATAATGATGATTATAACTTTAGTAACCTCTTCCAGTAGGGGCTGAGGCCATTTCTAAATTCCTCTTTCTTTATGTCCTTTATGTAGTATCTTTCTCTCAATGCTTCTACACACACCACACAAATACATGTGCACACACATGTAAGACATTCACATGCTCTTGTCTACTTTCCTCACTGTAGATGAGGTGAAATGTTTTGTCTCTTAAATTAGTCCCCATAAAACTGACACCGTCTCCTAATGCATAATGCATCCTGATCATTGATGTTTATAGACACTGATGCTGATGATGTCTTCTTTGGAGCAGAGCAAAGTTTTGACATTATTACTAAAAGGAACATCAGTTATTCTTTCACTCACTAGGATGATTTGAACATCCTATTGTAAACCATGTACTCTGTCAGTTTAAAAAGAAAAAAACAAAAACAAAAACAACAAGACTACTCATGAAATAATGTTACCTATTGTCTCCTGGTACATCTTATGAAACACACCTTCTCAGACAAGTCTCCAGAAACACAGCTTGGGAGCTGCTACATTTTATTCCAATTCCTGTCACTACAGGCTTCACTACACTCACACACACACACTACATACACACACACACACACACACTCATGCACGCACGCACACACGCACACTACGCACCTTACACCTGACATTCAGAAGTCCTGTGATGTGTTTCACCCCTACTGGAAAAGCATGAAACAAAACTCAGTTCCTTTCTCCCACCCCAAATTGGTTTTTGTCTTGCCGACCTCTGTACCTAACCCAGCTCTTTGTTCTGTTCTTCTATTTTCCCTAAATGCAACTTACTTTAAGCATGTGTTAACTTGATTGATATCCCGACCATTCAGGGGTGATAGAAAATATCTGCTTTCTCTGTTAAACATCTCCTTAGGACGTACATCCAGACTGCACGCCCTTTTTATTTTTTTAGAGAAACAAAATCTAAATACAACTTTCAAAGAAAAATCTGAATTTGTTTTCAATTTTGGCTGTCACAAAAAGGGGAATCAATTATCCAAATCTAAAACAAACAAATAAAAACCAACAATATGGATATAATGCCGTGTCCCCTGACTGCTCTGTCTGTGCCTTCTCAGCGTGTGCATCTGGTTGTTCATCTCTTTAAAAAAAAATCTTTTATTTTTGTTATCTTCTCCCTTCTTGTTTGGAAATTAAATGGTTTTGTATTATATATATCTATATATATATCAATGTATTTCTTTTTAATTGCTAAATCTTATCTTTAGACTTGGTTTTATCCCAAATGATGAGAAAAAAAGTTATGAATTGTTTTCTGAAGTTTTTTTTTCCCACTCTTTCTTTAAATATGGAACAACTTCAACTGCAGAACCCACATCCACATCTTTTAGATAAGCCAGTCTCATTGGCAGTAATACAGATCATGGGTGGCTTGTGGAAAGTGGATGATGCCATTTGGAACATAGCATTTCTGTATAGAAGAGTCTTTAGCAGCCTAGTACAGCATGGGCTGTCTGCTCAGCATTACCTCTCACCACCTCTGTGCATCTCTCAACGCCCAGCTGTAGATGGGGCTGTGTGGCTGCCGGTGAAGTTGTTCAACCGGAATGCATAACTCTAGTCTCCTTAATTTTGCTTTTAATCTTTTGATCTTATTAGTAATATTATTTCATGTACTTTGTCTGTTTGGAGTAGGAGAAAAAAAGTTTAAGTGTTCTTATGATTTGACAATCTTATGATGAAACTGTAATGATTTTGGAGTAATTGCATGTTGAAGAAGTTGCAGCTTAGGGTGTGTGAGATTGTCAGTGTTAGAGTTCTGTTCTTGATTTCCGTAGATGGGCATGTGTAGGCTCATTTGTTTTTGTATATTGCCCATCCCTTCCTTACAGCCAGAAGCTCTAATGCAGCTAGATCACTCCGTGCCGCCCTTACATGGACATGGCGACTCACTTACACATTTACTCCCGTCATCGTCATCTCCTGTGTAGTACACTCGTAGACACGACCCTCCCCTTTTCCGCATCCTCCCTTCCCATACTCCCCCTTTCTTTAGCATTGTTAAAATTTATGTGCTGTCATCCATTCCCCCAAATTAAGGAACATCTAAATTTTGTCAAAAAAGATAATAAAAAAACTAAATATATATCTGAAAACTTACAATGAAGAAATTCATTCAAAACCCTATAGATGCATAGATTTTTTTAAAGACAAATTATAAATTTTTTTTTTCATTTTCAATCATAGCAATCAGAATTATTTTAAATTTAAAATCAATGCCCTCCTCAGTCCCTCCCCAAAGTAAAAATTGTTAAAGTGCAGATTTTTTTTTCTTTTCATGTTACGTGGTGTGAATGTATGTGTTGTTGCCTCCCTGTATCATCCTCTGTTGTAAATTATTATATTTGAAAAATTAGACATTTTGCTCAAAAGTTTTTTAAGAAATGACAACAACAACAACAACAAAAAGCAAGTTACAAGAATGTGGCAATTCTATTTGTCCGAGAGCATTCTTACACAACTTTCTTTTGTAAATTTTTCTTTCATGCCAAAAAACATGCGGGCAATTTGTTGATGTAAGTTGACTATAAATTAATATGGTATGCTTTTCTGTTATAATTTCAATTATTTTGCCTATGTTGAAATAGTCCCTCTCTCTCTCTCTCTCTCTCTCTTAGTCTCCTCTCTCTCTCTCTCTCTCTCTCTCTCTCTCTCTCTGTTTCTCTTTCTCTCTCTCTCTCTCCCTTAACCAAAACAGCTTCTGTATTTTTATTTTCCTTTGCTTTGTGTTCTTATATTGCGAATGCCTTGCTGGTATCCTTTGCTAACCTGCTTGATTTACTTTGGCAATGCCATTGATTTTATTTTTGTACTTTATAATTTTGAAAACTATATTGAGTGTTTTATTTTACTTGGGCCTTTTTGCTTAATTTTCACTGTTCTGATTTGTGCTGAATTGCATCCAATAACCAATAGGAATTCTACTGTTAGTTAAAGAAGATAGATGCCTAGTCCTTATTCACCTAAAGAAGTCCAGTCTCTGCCTGAACTTAGTTTTAACCACTAACTTTAAAGTCTTTCCAGGATTGATTATTCTAAATTGGGGTGTTAAAATTGGCTACAGCCTATGAGAGGCCTATACCCCAGAAGAAGAAAAAAAAAATTTGACTTGAGTTAGTTCCAACACAAGTTGGTAATTCATCCTTAATTTAATTCCTTAGATGATATTCAGAGAAATCAGTCCTTTATTTTATTTTCTTTCAGCGAAGGGGAAATAAGGTACTCTCAAGTGACTATGGTAGAATGGTTCTCCAGGATTATACTATCATCTTCACCACAGGCTACAAAATCAATTTTTCTCATCAAGAATCCCAGGTGTTTACAATGTTCTGCTATGATATTGATGCCTTCTAAAGTATACAACCAACTCCTGGCCAAAACACATTGCATCATGCACACATAGAGAGAAGGCTCAAGCATCCCCTCTCCCTTCTCCTCTCCTCTTTACCTTTCCTCTCCTTTGTCTCCTTTCCCACTCCCCCACCCCCCTTCGTATTCATCCTGAAGGATTTAAACAGGTAAGCTTCCTAGGGAGCTTATGATTGTTTCAGGAAGACACAGGGTGGTTTTCATATTTCAGCTATTATTTAGACAGGATGTTGGTAAGTATCACCATTGTGTGACTCTGGAGTGAGAAAATGCCTCAACCTTGGGGTTGTTTTGGATCAGTGCAACAACTGCACCCCAGAAGTGCAGAGCTGGTGAGAAGCACCACTCAATTTTTGTAATGAAGAAGTCACTTGTTGCAACTTTAATCCTAGATATGAGTGTTATCTGGAACTGCTATAAGAAATATCAAACTGAGTGGTGAACAAAAGATGTATTTCCAGCCTGGAAACTTCAATGAATGGGCTCTTTCCACCTCAGTTTAAGTGATTTTGTGCTGCTTGACATGCTGAATAGTATTTCAGGTTTAAAAACTAGAATTCCCTAAAAGGGGTGTTAATATACCAAATTATATTAAAAGCTTTTATTTTGTTGAAGAAACCATCCATTTTTTTTAGAGGCTAATCATTTGTTTCCAAATACAAGGTCTTCAAATTATTATGAAAGTTTCTATAATGTCTGCATTTAAAATTGCCTCTAGAACCCCACGTAGTTATATCTCTGAATATAAAACCACTGCATTAAAAATGACAGAGAAACTGATCTATGATTGGAGTGTTTATAGATCAAAGATATTAACAAAACTAGTAGAAGCCTTTCTGAGTGGAGGTAGTCACTATAGTAAATACTCAGTGTGTGGTGGCTTGTAGTAGGCTCTGTTATTATTCCCATTTTCATTGGAGTTGAAGAAATGAAACCAAGCTATGTGGCTCATGAGTGTAGTTCCAATGCTAGCAAGAGTCTAGGCAGACTGACTTCAAAATAAAAGCTATTAAGTAATAAGCAAATGAAAACTTCACCAGCCATTCCCTTGTTTACTATGAATAATTATATCAAACAGCTGTACCTTATCTTTCTTGGGCATATGTAAAAGTGAAAAAGAAGAAGAAAAGGAAGAAGGAGGAGGAGGAGGAGGAGGAGGAGGAGGAGGAGGAGGAGGAGGAGGAAAGATTTAGTACCCTTTCAGAATTAAACTCTTTCCAGATAAACCATTTGCTATTTTTTAGGGGTGGGATTACTTAAAGAATTTCATCATGTTAAATATAAATCATGCTCCATTGAGACACTGGAGTTTTACTGATATTTTCTCCACCATATACTGGTTATGTTTTTCCAGATACGTTTTTTTGTTTGTTTGTTTGTTTGTTTTGGGTTATTTTTGTCTGAAGATCATCAGTGTAGAGCCATTTAATGGTTAAAAGCTTCAGCATCTCTGTGTGTTGAAGTACTCACTCCTATGACACGAAATATGTAAATGAGTGTCTTCATGTAAGGAGTGAATTAGAATAATGCAAATCAGAGATAAAGCAAAGAGCCCAGACATAACAGAATTCCAGAAACTGGAGCATGGAGTCCTCTCTAGAGGCTCTCTGCTTAGCATCATTGTTTTTGGATTTTTGTGACCTCTCAGAGTCAGCTGTCTCCAGAGATGCAAAGGCTGGAGCCACACTGAAACTTCATGTTGTTGTTTTTTTTCTTTCTTGGTGACCCACTACATTCACCATCACTGACAACATCCTCACAGTTCAGAAGAGTTCTACTGAATTTTTAATACACCCTCTTTTGCGATGGCAGACAGACCCTTTGCTAGATATCAGCCCTAGAGGCATGAATTATATATCTATAAATACACTCATAGAGCAAAAAAAGCAGGGCAGCCTTCAGGGCCAAAATAGACCTTTTATATCCCTAGTGAGCTCTCTAGTTTAAGGAAAAGCACAGCTTTGTCAAAAAAAGTGTATATTCCTGATTTTAAGATGCTAACATTAAAGAACACAGATAGTTCTTACTCTAAACCAAAGGAAAGTTCTAGAAATGGCGTATAAAACTAGGATTTTGATGTATCCCAGGTTTCATGTCTCTGTCTGTTAGTTTTAGACTCACTGATTTTGTGAACACTTTTCTAAGCTTAGATACACAGTTGATCATTGTTTCGCCTTTGTGACAGAAGGGTGTATTATTAGCTATTCCATCACTCCTAAGAAATACATCTCCTGACCCATTACCTCGTATGAACTGTGCCCTTGGATCAGTTAACATGGAAGATTCGTTCTGGACACCTCTCTGATACCAACATCTGTGTGTATTTAAGTCCCTGAGAGACAGGCTTCTAGGAATACTTGTAAGAGATTATTTTCATTGGGTTGATATAGAAAGACTGGTTCACAGTGGGTATTATCATTCTCTGGGGCAGGATCTTGGATTATATAAAAAAGAAGAAAGTGAAGTGAACACAAGCACTAATTTTTACTGATGACAAATGCAGTGTGTCCAGTTCCCTGAAGTTCCTGCCTGTTGTGCGATCAGGCTTCTGAACCAAGTGCTTTTACCTGCTGCCATGTGGCTAGCCTATACCTCTATGACAGGCTGTAACCTTGAACTCTGAGCCAAAACCATCCCTTCCTCCTCTAAATTGCTTTTGTCAGAATACTTTATCACAGTAACAGGGAAGGAAACAAAGACAGCCCCTTATATAAAAGAGTATAATCAGCCAGGTATGTTAGTATATGACTATTATCCTGGCTACTTAGACGGCAGAGGCTTTTGCTTGAGCCCAGAAGTTTGAGAGCAGCTTGGGGAACATATCTGGATCCAATGTTCAAAACAAAACAAGAGACAATTTGCATAGAGCCCATTCATAGCTTTCTTGGTCTTTGAATCTTCTCTGGATTAGTTCTAATAGCAAATGCAATGTACATTCTGTGCAAAGAATTGTTAGACACTTCTTGGGGGGTGCATTTTCTATCTGCAGTCACTTGAATCCTTGACTTTGGAGCCCATAAATACACTGCATTCATCTCAATTCCTAAAGACAAAATTTCATATTAAAATTGATTGCAAAGCTAGGGAGATGGGTCAGTGCTTATAAGTTCTTGCTGTGTGACTATGAGGAGCCAAGTTCAGATGCCAAAACTTTATGCAAACTGGATAAGGTCCCATGTGTGTGCCTATAATGGCAGCAGTATGGAGAGCTGAGACAGGAGGATCTCTGGGGCTTGCTGGTTGTCAGCCTAGTAGGGAAACATGAGCTCCAGTTTCAGGGAAATTATATCTCCTCAGAGAAATAATGCCAGACAGTTATAGAGGACAACTGTACTTATGTACAGATGCTCATACCCCTACGCATACATGAATATATACTGCCCATGACAATTACACACACATACTCCCATACACTAAATAAATATGTTATTAAGTAAGTAATTGTATACCCACCTCATTATATACTCAATTATATACCCAACTCATGTATCTAGTCCAGGTAGTTCTCATGTCCACAGTTACTTGAAAGTTTTCTCCTGTTATAATTCCCAATTGTAACAATGGTCCTCCCATGCCAAGCAGGTTTATTTCTAACTCCAGGCAGTCTTCTAATTCCTGGCAAGGCCAAGAGAGAAGACTGTAAAAGCTTCTACAATCTGAAGTGAATAAAAATCAGAATATTGGCTTCAAATTTTCCTGGCAGAGGGCATCCTTTCTAATGTCTTATCATGACCATCAGTATTAGTAACAAAAACAATGAAGAAAAGAAAAGTTGGATGGTTTTGAAAGCTTTTCGTTATCTTACTTGGATACAATACCCATCCTTTTATTTTAAAAAGAAATTGCCCTCCCTTCACCAGCCTGTTAGAAACTGTAAGTTAGCAAGCCTTAGAACCTTCTGTCTGTACCACTCTGGGAAAAGGTGGATTTTGACTTGATTTTGAAATCCTAGATGCTTGCTGGGCTGTTGAATGAGAGAACAGCAAAGGGGAATGGATTGGTTCAACTGCAAAGTGAACAGGTTTTGTGGATTTTAAACAACACTGTGAAACTTTAGCAAGGGTTGAAGAGAAAACCAACAAGTCAAATTTAAGTCCCAGGTGGGTGGGTGTGACAGATGGTTCAGTAAAATAACAAATGAATGCTCTCTTGTAACCATGAAGATGGAGATCTTGATCTCACATGAAAGGCCAGGAATTTGCATTTATACTTAAATGAATTGCTTCCCAACAAGTCAGATATTCTTCCTCCTCAATCCAGTTTCCTCCTTTAATTGAGGGGTATAATTTTGTTACAGACATAAGGAACATAGTACTCAGTCTTTAGGTTGGTAATTAAGCCATACACTGAAACTCTGTTCCAGTTAACTGGGGTTAAAGGGAACCAAAGGCTCTCCACGTGGCAGTAGGTCCATAAGCCTGACCCCAGAACCCACAAAAGTACAAAGCTGGTGCCTTGCATTGCCATCTCTGTACTGCCGCAAGTAGAGATTGGACAGGAGAATCGATCACCTGGAAGCTGGAGGACCAACAAACCTAGAATACACACACAGCAACAACAACAACAAAAATAAAAAGAAGGAAGAAATTCTGCCTCATAAATGCAGAAATCCAGAACAATTTCTAAAAATTTTTCCTCTAACTGCAACACACAGGCTGTGGTATACTTATGCCTATATTCACACACACACACACACACACACACACACACACACAGAGAGAGAGAGAGAGAGAGAGAGAGAGAGAGAGAGAGAGAGAGAGAGAGAGAGAGAGAGAGAGAACAAATTCACAAACCCCAGTCTCGTCTGGAAAGTAAAGTTACCCTTCTTTCCCTTGCTTGTGAGCCTTCATCCAAACACTGCTCCCTGCCCAGATTACCTTGACTGAAGTACACACCCCTCTCCTCACCACTAGCAATATAAGAAAAATAGTTCGTGCAGGATTAGTTCTTTGGGCTAGCTTACCTTTAGGGAATTGCGCTCCAAATTCCATTTATAAAAACTAGCAAAAGTGTGTAAATTATGTATTAACTAAGTCGCAAGGTATATGAATTATATATGTTCACAATGTAAAAAAAAAAAAAAAAAAAAAAAAAGGCATGCTGGTCCAGCAAAGCAAACCCAGAGCTCTGAAAACCCTGCAAAGATCATTTTGCTCAATCGGTTCAAACTCTGGCCATTACAATAGAAACTCAGGCTGAGTCTCCAGACCACAGACCATCTTGAGGTTCTTGAGAAAAATGCTTGCTTTACATCTTCCCCTTCATAAAATAACATCTGTTCAGGTGAGAAATAGTCATAGTCAGAGAGCTTTCTGTTGTCCTTCCCCTTCTGAGGGCTTCTCAGAACTCATATGAGCATCTCCCTGACCAACTGTCCACTTTTGGGTAACACAATTTGGGGTTAGGTAGGAAGGCAGCCATGGCTTTTGCTGTGTTTGCTACCATGTCTCCTTTTTAACATACCTGGAACCTGGATGGCATAAATGCAGTATTTCTGAAACGCAGTGGGTGTTTAAAGATACGTGGTGTGGGATGCTGGATGAAAGAGTTCTAGGAATGGATCTGTATAGGAAGAATCTTGGCAGACTGTACACTTGAAGGTTTGATTCTCTGGAATGTCCCTAGAACCGTGCAGTATTGAACCTGCTGCAAAGCCCAGACTGGCTTTGTCACTGATAGAGGAGGATACTTGAACAATGGATGTATTTATTAGCAGATGCTCAAATACTAGCCATCCTGTTTTGGGGAAAATACCAACAGCAGCACATACAAGAGCATTAAATCCAGTTCAGAAAGAGCCTTTGACAGTATTGTGTCATCATCTCTACTTCCTAACTGGAGAGGGAAATTATGTCATTCCTGTCAGCCATTTTTGTTAGATCACAGATACTGCTCCTGTTAAGGGGAGACAGACACACCACATATCCTACCTAGTACCTTCCCTAACCTTCTCAATCCAGAGACCACTCACTCTTAAGCCCAAAGACTCTACCTCAGCTCAGAGCCTCGCCTCTAAAGTAGATAAAAATAGAGAATCTCTTTTGCTCTATGGGTTGCTTACGGTTGAATGCCCTGTTTCAGCTTCTCCCCATCCAAGAAACCAGAGTTACTAAAAGATATTCCACCTGAAACCTGTCTCATCCTCTCTCTCTCCAGGATTTGAAAAGAATCTATGGTTGAAAAACAATGTTAAGTTGTGGCTAAAATATATTTTCCCAGAATAAATGCAGTGAGGGGATGTGAGCTGTGACTTCCTGAGATTCATCCTCTCCAGTTCAAAAGAGATGCTAAAGAGACTTTGCTTTGTTGACATAGGAGGAAAACGTCAGCCTTACCGTAAAATGAGCAACTTCCTTGGCAGAATATTTGTTGCATCTGTGATCTGCAAGACACTGTGTTTTTGTGACCAGTGTTTAATAATGATGTAATAATAAAGCTCTCCCAGTAAACTAGAAAATTTTTGTCCCTCTAGTAAAGAATCAACGATTTCAAAACTCACTTTGCTAAGTCAACTTTGCTCAACCTAAACTTAAGTTTCCAGGCAGTCATGGATATCTAGGTTAAGTATTTTTAAAATGGAGCTTCCAGCTCAGCATACATTTCATATAACATAAAAGCCTTGGGTAGACACATCTTACGCTAATGCAAGGCAAGTTGCCATTTTAAGGGTCAAGGGAATTTTCTAGAGAATCATAGTCAAAACGTGTCTGTCAGATGAACATGTAAACCTGTTGTTTGTCCTTCACTTAGCTGATGGGAAACTTTTTGAGCTCTTTGACCTTGATATCTTTGTCTCAGTAATACGGAAACAGGTGGTTTTTATGCTCATGAAAGATAGTAGGTAGAAATCATGAAAGCATTAAAGAAATGTTGCAAGCGTGTTGGTTGATACATCCATAAATAAAACTCACTGTATATGTGTATGCACCCACACATGAAGTCTTGGTAGTATTTCTAAGAACATAATTAACTGAAAGTCATCTCACCTCACCAGCAGATCCTGGAACCAGCCTGTTTGAATTTTGCCACTACAAATCACTTGAGAGTATCTTTAAAACTAAGACGCTTATTTAAAGGTTCCAAATTTGGGGTGCGCAGAGGCGTATAATTGATTTTATATCAGTCTGAAATAATAAGGCGATAGCCAGAAAATACCCGTATGCAGATCCAGGTCATTTTATAGTAATTTCAGAGGCATCACCTCTGCCCTGCATTCATTAGAGTGGCTATGAACTGTGTTTATGCCTGTACTAATTATGTCTTTTTTTTTCTTTTCAATCCCAGGAGGTGAATTAGTTATTCCTCTTCTGGTAGAAGACCCTTTAGCTACCCCTCCTATCGCTACACGTGTACCCTCCATTACACTCCCCCCTACCTTCCGCCCCCTCCTCACCATTATTGAGACCACCAAAGATTCCCTGTCCATGACCTCTGAGGCGGGGTTACCTTGCTTGTCGGACCAAGGCAGCGATGGTTGTGATGATGATGGCTTGGTGATATCTGGGTATGGCTCAGGGGAAACCTTTGACTCTAACCTGCCCCCTACTGATGATGAAGATTTTTACACCACCTTCTCCTTGGTAACAGATAAGAGTCTTTCCACTTCAATCTTCGAAGGTGGCTACAAAGCACATGCGCCCAAGTGGGAATCCAAGGACTTTAGACCTAACAAAGTCTCGGAAACTAGTAGAACTACAACCACATCTTTGTCCCCTGAGCTGATCCGCTTCACAGCGTCCTCCTCGTCTGGGATGGTGCCCAAATTGCCAGCTGGCAAAATGAATAACCGTGATCTCAAACCCCAGCCTGATATAGTCTTGCTTCCGTTGCCCACTGCCTATGAGCTAGACAGCACCAAACTGAAGAGCCCACTAATTACTTCCCCCATGTTCCGTAATGTGCCCACAGCAAACCCCACGGAGCCAGGAATCAGACGGGTTCCGGGGGCCTCAGAGGTGATCCGGGAGTCCAGCAGTACAACAGGGATGGTCGTCGGCATTGTGGCTGCTGCCGCCCTCTGCATCTTGATCCTCCTGTATGCCATGTACAAGTACAGGAACAGGGACGAGGGGTCCTATCAAGTGGATGAGACGAGGAACTACATCAGCAACTCGGCCCAGAGCAACGGCACGCTCATGAAGGAGAAACAAGCCAGCTCCAAGAGCGGCCATAAGAAACAGAAAAACAAGGACAAGGAGTATTATGTGTAAACATAACACCTATCGTATGTGAATTTAAAACAATTATTTATATACACACACCCGAGTACTTTGAGAAGGAGATTTAACTTGATGGATGTGTTCTGTAAGACGGGGTATACCACGACTATGGTGGGGAAAGCCATTTTTAAAAGGACACATACGATGGTGTATCTCGCTATAAAGTTCAGCCATGCTGCAAGGTTGCAGCCATGGCCCGAAGACAGAAAGTTCTCTCTGCCCTGCTGTATAATAAAGCACACATTTAGCACCCTGGAGCAAGCCCATGACTCCACGCGGCTTTGGAAGCTTCCTTCTCTCCAGGACCTTTTGAAAGGGGTAGAAGACTATGTGGCTTACTTGTTCCATAGCTGCAAGTGAGTCTGTAATGATGTTTGTGAATCTTGACTGTAACAATGTTGGGTTATTTTTTGTTTGTTTGTTTAATTATGTAAAAAGAAAACACAAAAAAAATGAGAAAAGAAAAATGCTTTAAAAAAATCAAAAACAAAACGATACAAAAAAAAAAAACCAGAAATACCTTTGTCTGGTTCTGGCCAGTGTGAGTGTAACTTTTCAAGATCTGAGGGGAAAATGGCTTTTGGGTTTTCATTTATTTTTTTTGACAATGACTGCACATAAGAAGAAGAGGAAAAAAAAATACTCAGAAAACAAAATGTATGAGACTCTTGCCATATGAACTCAAAAGCTACCATGGCATTCACTCCACGTAGCAGGTTGTGGTATCTCTAGAATCTATTGTTTGTTTCCTAATGCTTTGATGAACCCATGTGGTGGATGATAATCTATTTGAGAAGTGGGTCCCCAAGATCTAATTCCGATGTGTGCCACTCAAACCTAGAATGGATGGGTTTGGGGCTGGTTTTCTCAGAGCTATTGGTTTCACCTAACAAATATTGTCCCTGTCCATCAACCCAAATTGTGTGAAAGGGGAAAGATAAGCCCCACAAATTGTAGTACAGTCTTTCCAAGGGAGGGGCAGGGAGGTGGACTGGATCTGTAATTGATCGAAATGCATGCAAATAAAGAAAAAAATAGAAAAGACAATACTAAGGTCTGTTTCAACAGACTGCAAGGGAGTTCCCAACTTGTAACACAACCACAAATGCTCACACAAGCCGTGTCATGGCCAAGTGTGAAAATCCTAGTTCTTTCCCCACCCCCAACATGCTAATGGTTTTCATAGTGGTTTAATTTTGTAGCCTGGTGTGAATAAATCTCTTTCCATCTCCCCATGTCTCCCTTCACCCATCTTTTTTAAAAACAGATAAATAAATGAATAAAGCTGCTGTGACACACACAAAAAGGAATTTAATAGTATAATATATATAAATAAATATATATATACAGATATATTTATCATGGTATGTTTGATGGGATGACTGACACAGAAATCTGTTAAAGTCTTGAAGTGGAATGAGAATGTTATTTTAAAAGAAAAATAACAAAACAACAAAAAAGTAAACCTTAAAATGTGAAGAAAGTGTGAGTTTTCGTTTTTGTCACAGTTCACTGTGTCAAAGAGAATTTAAACAACAACAACAAAAACTTCTCAGATTTTGTTTACATATTTTACTACATTTTTGCTGGTATAATTCCTTAAGTCACGTATGTACATACCGCTTTAAGAACTGTTATTTCCTTTCTCTCTGTTCGTTTGCTTTGTATCCCATTCTGTCTCCTTTTTATAAAGAGGAAACAATGTACAGAGTAATAATAAACTGGTTTTGTGGTCATAGCCATTCAAAAAGCGAGAAGATAAAAGAAGACACATATTCCCATAAAGGTGAAGTGTGTTGTCTGGAGGGGCAGACATATACAATTTCTTTTATACAGATGAAAACCAATCAGCTGTCTAGATTTAGAAATCTACTCTTGCTGGTCTTTGTAAGTTGCATGAATATTTGACTTTGAAAAAAATATCTTAACGACACGGGGCAGAAGGCACAGTCTAAAACAATGGTAGCCTTTACTGATGTGTATGGAAAGAGATGTTCCTCCTTATCTGAGATTTCAATGTGTTAAGAGTTCTCATTTTGTTTTGTTGTCATTAAAAAGACAGGACTATAAAAGGATGTCAAAGCACGATTGTAGATCAATGACCCAGCCTATATGAAGTTGATTATATCTCGATGTTTGTGATGGATTGCTGTTCTTGGAGTCTTGAGGTCTTATCAACTGATCTCCTGCTTTCTTTCTTTATATATTTTTAAAAATCTGAGTAAAAACTCATCTGTTATGTTCCTTTTTAGTGTAAGTTTCTATTTGGACAATTTTATGGGAACTTGTGCATTCTGTATGTGAGCTTTCATCGTTTTCCTGTTGTTTTCCTTGCAGACCCTAAAGGAATTTCTTTCACGATGTTGTGATGTTCCTGCTTTTTCTTTTTCCTTTTCACTTTTATTTCCCATTTGCTTTTTCGTTCAAGGATATGCTTAGCAATAAAATGTTCTTCCCAAAAACTTTGTGTTATGATGCAATTTTATTTTCCTAACTTTGGTAAAAGATCTCGCACACAGCTAAATAGGTCCTCTTTTATTAATCATCAAGCAAGCTAGAACCGCTTTCATGTGTTCTGACCACTTACTAATTACAGAATGACCCAAGGGGTGTATGTATGAGATACGTTATCTTCACTCTGCCTGAGGACTTTGTGTTTAGATTGCTATAATGGACAAAGAGGTGGAGAAGCTGTGTTCCAGAAGGTAAGATGGCAGAGGCACTGTATTCTGAAAAAGATTGCTGGATGCTGTGTCATCAAAAATGTTTGGTATCTTTAAGTGTTTTCCATAAGTCAACAATCTTTGAACAGTATTCAAGAATTATATTCAGACATAAACTTAAACAGAAAGGTTCAGATATCTTTCTTTCTAAGCTTCCCACCATAGAGGGAAAAAAAAGCAAAAAACTCACCAAATTCTAAATGAATGAGTTTTTGAATTATTATAGTTTCTTCCTACAGTTTCCATCCATCAGATTCTTCATCTACTCAATATGGCTTTTACTTTTCTCATATGTATGGAGCTCTAGACACAAACTTTACCTGACAACTAGGTTGTCAATGCTATACCCTGCTTTTCACCATGACCTCCAAATTTATGTTAAACTAAAAAGCTGTCCTCAATCATGTTTTAGAAGATACCATTATGAGCCTTCAGTATTCATTAGTGCGATAGTTATACTGTTGACTATCTTGAGGATGAGATGAAATCAGGCTTAGCGGTGCCAAATTATATGAAGTCCTTCCTTTATAGTTATTAGCTCAGATAATTTACTTAATAAAGAAATGATTCATCAATGTCCATGATGTGCCAGGTGCTCTGTGGCTTTGATCTATGTAATCTGTTTAATCGACTTTAAAGATGAAGGAACAAAACCACAAATAGCTTAAGGGAAACTTGGCTAATACCTTTAAAACCATGTTAACAGTCACATTGTGCTTGCCTGGAAGTCAATGGACAACACATGGACTCTAAGTTTAAGTGGAGTTGGTTGGTGTCCCAAATAGACTACTGTGTACACATGGCTCAATTTCACAGACGCTCTGAGATGTGTCTTCTATAAAAATAAATAAATAATAAATAAATAAAAGCATTAAAACTCAATGACGTAATTATGCAGTGTGCGATTTTCAGGTATAAAAAAAACCCTAAAATAACATAAAGATCTTTACCTGTGCTCAACACAGAAAAAATTCTTCATATTAGCATCTTTCCTGTTATTATTTGATTATTTGATTATACTTTATGTAATAATTTTCTTCTCTCCTTGGATATTCTATACCACAAATGATACACAACAAAATAATCTCTTCAGTAATTATTAAATGACACAGCCAAGTCAGTTCAAGGCTTACTAGGTGTAAATGAGAAGTGCAGTCCCAACTAGCAAATATATCACTGACATTTAGTAACACAGTCTGTCTGTCACATTTTAAACAAATGTCTAGATGTCTGGTTTAACAAAGGAAAATTTTGGGAAAATGTTAAAGTTAACAATTTATGGTTTAATCTTGCAGTGAAGTTTTCAGACAGAAGGTATTATGTCCTCCTCCACACCCCCCTCACAGATCCCATGAAAAAATGCCATTTGCTGGGAACATTGGTCAAAGTACATTCACAGAAACAATATCCCATTGTCTTTCAATGAGGGAGTTGACATGGAACTGCCCTTTTCAGTGAGCTTAAATTTGTCACTGGGTTTGGGAACAAGGCTTAGCTCCAATTCTGGCCCTCAATCCAGGGCCTACTTTCTGTCAGCTGTGACACTTTGAGTAGTCTCACATCTTCTGGGAAAGTATAAACATACCACATACCCCTTTGTTTTGTTATAGAGTTAAATGACCTAATGTGGATACAAGTCCTGAGTTCAATTCCTGACCCATAGCCCTTAAATCATAGTGTCTAGTTATTAAAAAAAAAAAATCAATCCAGTTATTATCACAGAAAAAAGAGGATCCAAAATTGTAGCTGAAAGTTTTACTGTGCCCACCTGGCTCCTGCATCCTCATGGTCCTGCAGCTGCTCAGACCCAAATAAACACATAGAGCCTTATATTAACTAATTAAAATTGCTCGGCCATTAGCTCAGGACTACCACTGACCAGCTCTTACATTTAAACTCAGCCCATTTCTGTAAATCTATATGTTGCCACGTGTTCTGTGGCTTTACCTGTGTGCCATTACATGCTACTCCCTGAACAGCAGGCTGGTGTCTCCTGACTCAGCCTTCCTCTTCCCAGAATTCTCCTTGTCTGCTTATCCTGCCTATACTTCCTGACTGGCTACTGGCCAATCAGCATTTTATTTATCAACTAATCAAAGCAACATATATTCACAGGATACAGAAAGACATCCACAGCACTTTCCCTTTTCTTTTTTTTTCCAAAAGGAAGGTTTTAACTTTAGCATAGTAAAATTACATGTAATAAAACAGTTATCAAGCAAGAATTATAGTTACAATATTTAGTCTATTTATATTTGGCAAATTCAAAGAAAATATTCTATTTATCCTATATTTGTGAGTCTAAGACTTCATATCCACTTTATCTTTTATCATAACTAAGGAAAATTTTAACTATCTAGTCCTCAACTACATCAAAAACCTCAGAAGGATATAGTATTACCTGAGTAAACAGAAAGTGCATTGTAAGCAACTTTCAAACATCTAGAATGACAGAGACAGCTGCCTGCATGGACAATCACCCAAAGTTCTTCTGTAATGTTGGGGTATCCATCTTTAGTCCATAGGCCTAGAGTCTCTCAGTCACTTCTCTCTGTGTCCTGTAGAATGTCTGGCTGTTTCTTCTGTGAATCAGGAACCAGAAGGTACATTTTGTCTTGCAAAGTTCAGTGGTCACCTTCCTATGGTTCCTGCATATATATATGTGTGTGTGTGTGTGTGTATACATATATATATTGACTGATAACTTTTTGAGTCTTCCACCAAGTCTGTACACAGCTCTCTGAAACCCCAACTTTAGCCAGCATCTTAGGTGCACAATCCATAAGCAAGGCTTACATGTGATGTGTTCTGTGCTCCAAAGGGCCATCTAGTCCTCAAAATTTATAGGCTAACCATTGTTTTAGATCAGTGGTTCTCAACCTTCCTAATGCTGTGACCCCTTAACACAGCTTCTCATGTTGTGGTGAGACCCCCCCAACCATAAAATTCTTTTCATTGCTACTCCATAACTGTAATTTTGATACTGTTATAAATCATAATGTAAATATCTGCTATGCAGATGGTCTTAGGCAACCCCTGTGAAAGGGTTGTTTAATCCCTAGGGGGTCATGACCCACAAGTTGAGAACTACTGCTTTGGAGATGCCTTGAAATTCTATATTAGGTTTCTTCTTGTGAACTCTCTAATTCTTACTACATACTATACATACCATGGACCATTTTTTGGCATTCATTCTTTTAATAATTCAACAAACAATTTTTGAACACTTTGCCCCATGACAAACAATCCATTATGGCCTATTGTTACTTTGTTTCATTGTAGAGAGAAAATAGCAACTAGGGTTTTAACCCCTTGTTTCTCATATGGGCCTAGATACATTTTTACTCCTAGAGTTTGACCTGTCTCCAAAAAAATCCAAATCCTGTACTTGATCCAGCAAACTCAAACTGTTATGCAGACATCAGGTTGATAATTTATTTATTTATTAAATGTTTTCTAAATAATTATTGCAACTGTAATTTGGGATGGTAAAGAGATTAATATAGTAAGAATGCCCAAGTTCTTACACTTCAGTGAATACAACTCAGCTGTCAAAAAGTACAGACGAAATCCTAAGTATTCAGAAGACTTTACTTACAGGAATGATGACATATAGGAAGACTTTTGGAGAATTAAAAAGGGCTATAGGCTTGTCAAAAGCTAAACACTAATGATAGATCAAACTTACAATTTCAATGGCGTGTAGGCTATAAAAAACACAACAGCAAACATATATGACTAATAAGGATTTAGAATCTTGTCAATAGAAAAGAAGAGAGAAATGGTAGACTATCATGGGGAGTTCTGGTCAAGGGCCCATATGTCACTGAGTATAGAAGACATGAGCATATTTGAATAAGGTCATAATAAATCTATCCTAAGTAAGCCTGAAAGGTGAATGGAGGAATCAACATTCCAGATCAGGGACTATTTTTGAAGAAAAGAGGACCTTCTGCCACAGAAATAAGGAGACAGCAAGCAGAAGCTGCTATATTTGTGAAACGAGAGAAGGTGAGGAAGTTGTAAGAAAATGTCAATGTTCTAAACAAATTGAGGTGGAAGGCCACCTAGAAGCATGTTGAGGAATCTTCCGACAATCCCGAGAAGATAGTTATGAAATTACTTTTGTTTCTTTTATACATATATAATTCATATACACATATATAATATGTGCATATATATTACTCATAAGATGAATAATGAAATGATATATGTATATACTATATAGGGGTTTTGTTCATTTGTTTTTAGACAGCATCTCACTATGTAGCCCTAGCTATCCTGAAACTGGTTATATAGACCAATGTAGCCTCAAACTCACAGAAATGTGCCTGCCTATGCCTCCCATGTTCTCAGGTGAAAGGCATGTGCCATGATATCCAGACTGAAGTAACTTTTGAGCATCAATGTGTCAGCTGGCATCATCCAGTGGGAATACTGAATCTTTGTAACTTTGCTGCATTTTACCTTTTATTATGAAAATTTGATGACAGATACTTCCATGATTTTATATACTATAAAAAAAAATGAACTAGAGAGATTTCTCAGTGGTTTGTAGCTTGCACTCCTCTTGCAGAGGACCCAAATTTAGTTCCAGAACCCATGATGTCTCACAACCAGCTGTAACTCCAGCTCAGGGATCTGATGCTTCTGACTTATGCAAGTACATGCACACACACACAAAAAAATGGAAATTTAAAAATAATAAATAAATGAATATAAAAGAAAATAAACACAAAGAACTTAAACAACTTCTCTCAGGTCACATAGTTAAAAAGCAGGATCGTGATGGGAAATCCAATGTTGTAGTTTTTAATTTAGAGCCTCTCCAATTACATAATGCTTTCTCTAGAGAATCCATTTTTTTTTATTTTATCAGGAATGTCTGAAAGGAAACCTCATGGATAATAGGATGATTTGATGCTATATTCATTTATTCATCTGATCAGTCTGTTATGACAAAATACTATCGTCTGAGTAGCTTAACAGAAATTTCTTACAGTTCTAGAGAATGGGAACCTCACATAAAGGCCTAAAAGATTCAGGTTCTGATTTGTAGACAGCCATCCCTTGGCTGTTTGTCCACATGGACTTTATTGTCCTCATGAGCAATGAGAAAGAAACAGAGACAGAAACAAACATTTTCCTCTCTTTATTAAGCCATTAATATTATCAGATAGTGTTCTTCCAGGAGGTCCTATGTCAAAATAGACTTATATCTGGAGTCAGGATTTGGATACATGATCTTGGCATGGGGTATTGTTCAGTACACAGAAGATATGTTTTAAGACATTTCTACAGTGAGAATTTGAAAGGACAAAAAGCCTGGCGTATAGAAGCAACTCTGATGTTGAAGTAGTAGCATGGGCTAGATGAAAGATCACGTGGAACGAGAGACTAAACCACAAAGTAGGATAAATTCATATGAGTAGGGGCCAGGACAGCAAGATAATATTGACATTGTGTAAGAGTCAGGGCATACAAAAGCTGTCAAAGAAGCCACCTTTGAGATGTATAAACTGAATAATGTGAGACTCAAAAGGTCCTGAGATAGTCTTAGTGCTTAGGGAAGTGAGTTCTAGAATCAGTATGCCATGGCTTACATTATAATGCTACAGCTCTAGATAATTAGCTCACTTAAGGCTCAGGTTTCAAGCCTGTAATTACATGATGCCTATCTTGTAGGTGTATTGGGAAAGATTAAATGAAATAATCCATGTAAATGCTTGGCATACGCCTGGTACGTAATAAATCATAATAAACATTGTGCTTTACCACAATATGCTATCATTACTGACTCATGAAGAACCAAAAGCAACAGCTACAGCTGTGTCAAGCCGCCTCCGAAGACTTCAATACAAAATACAGAAGTGGCTGGAGAGATTGCTCAGATGTTAAGAGCACTGGCTGTTTTTTCCAGAGGACCTTTGTTTGACTCCCAGCACCTACTACCCGGCAGCTCACTACCATCTGTAAACTCCAGGTCCAAGGAATCTGATGCCCTCTCTTCTAGCATCCATGGGCATTGCACACATGATACACAAGAGATACCTTCAGGCAAAACATCCATTCATATACAATAAAAATAAAGGAAAAACTTTAAATACAGAAGTTGTACAATCATTTTGAATATTTCTTTGATTTCTCCCTTTGCCAAGAAAATATGCATTTCAATTATGTCTCACTAGCAAAAATTTCAGTGTTATTGATAATGTTTCTAGGTTCTCTCATGGTTGAGTCCAAGAACACTGCCTGTTATGATCTTTCAACACTTTGTATGGGGTTCCAGTTCTGGGTTCTCAGCTTTACTAGAATAGCAGGACAGCTAAACTGAAAAAAGCAAGCTGCCTTCAGGCAACTCTGTCCCTAACATATCTGTATTTTGCATTTAATTTAACATACTGTTGTGGCCCCTTTCAAATATTCACCAAATAAAGAGAAGAGTACATGGTCCTGTTTACCCACTATTTATTTTTAGGATTTGTTCCTATTTTAGTGATCTAATTTTCTCTGGAGTTACCTTCCAATGGAAAACTATCATCCAATACTGCTTAAAATTGTTTTTTTTTAAAGTAACAACAAAAGGTAACATTCAGAGAAAAATTATCCTTCTTCACTGTGCTTCTGGCTTTGTAAAATTTCATTCATTCTGATGGACAATTAAAAACATGATCCTATTTATTTATCCAATGACAACATAAAAGAGGAGATTAACTGAAAACTGGACTTTTCATCATTTAATGAGATTGCCTAAAAACTGAAAGGGATGCTCAGCTGGTTGGTATTTCAATTTAAGTGTGTTCAATCACCCTCTGAAACGAATAAAAAGTCTGTAGATTATAGATAGCTGCTGTCTTTTGTAAGATGTGGCATTGTGTGTTAGAATCTTCTTCAAGGAAAAAGGTAAGGAGGAATAATACTAATTCACACATATAGAAATAAACAAGTATTCACTTTTAACCACAGAAATTTAGGCACCAATCTACTATTTTTTTCAGTAGTTAAATCTAATGTATTTGTATTACATATTATTACACTGACTTTACATCAATCTACACTGGAGAGAGATTCACTAAGAACATTTTCACGGTTTTGTTTGTTGTTTGTTTGTTTGCTCTACTCTCCATTCAGGATGGTCACGTTCTTTCCTCTCACTCCCCTCCTGTTTTTGAGCTGGGTTTCTTTTCCATTCCTACTCTGTTCCTAGCTCTTTGGCTCATTTTATTTTATTTCAGTTTGTGTTTTTGGAGACCCAGCAAAGCACATCTTAAAGGAGGTTGCTTAGGTTTTCAAGAACACACAGTTCCAGACAGGAGGTAGGATGAAACATGAGGTCGCTAAAACTGGAAATTCTGAAAGTCCCTGGCATCCTAATGTAGTTTGGGGGAATGTGCCTTTATGTGTTATGTGGGTCAGATGAGCAATGCAATTTGTACTGATTTCAAATGTGAAAAAAAGAAAACAAGGATGGCTCATCCTCAGCATCCAGACAAGAAGAGATAATGCACAAGGAGGGAGGACACATGGGTAAGCTGCTCCTGAGTACCCACATTGGTTGTGCTTGCTCAGAAGGTATATCCAAATTAATGGTATACCAGTGAGATTCCCCTTTTCTCCCTTGCTCTCTCTTCCTCTTCCTATTTTATCTCTCTTTCTTTTCAGAAGTAATAAGCTCTGAATTATACACTCACATGCAATTTCTTTTGTGCAAGAGAATAAACTAATATCTTTATACTTATAACACAGTAAATTGTAAAAGTTCTTTAGCCATTGTATTGGTCTTTTGTGCTAGAATTTCTGTGTTTGCTTTTCCTATATCTTAAATTTTAAACTTCTTTAAGCACTGACATAAAGACCGTATTTCTAAAATATACTTGGAGAGTCTAAACCATGTGTCTGCGTAGGTGGACAGACTTCCTCGTTTGGCAGGTGACCACTTGCAATATGATGACCCAGAAGTGACTGAAGTGTTTTTTTTTTAAACAGGTTGACAGATATACAACACAAGAGTATAATGTTTATAACATCCGATATAGATAAATCAATGAGCTTTGAACAGAAAATCCAAGAAGAGAAGGAAATGTGACTATGGCCTGATCAAAGATAATGCTGATTTTTTTTTATGTCAAGAACTGTATAGATTAACCATACATTGACATTGATTTTGATACTTCTCACTCATATTCACACCAGAAAGCCATCTGTGTGTACTGAAGCTGGGGGAAGTTGTCAGCACTAGAACGAACCTATTACAAGGTGTTCAGAAGGAACAACGACTCCCAAAGGCCTCTGTTAAGGAAAACCACTGTCCTATGCCCAGTGATGCGTGAGCACTTCTGACTTTTGCAGAGAGGATCTGGATGACACAGCAGGGCCTGTTTCCCCTCATGTCACCTCAAAGACGTTTGGACTTCCCAGTTTATTTCTTAAAGCAGACACACAGTGAACACCAGAATCTGAGTTTTATGCTAAACACATTTGGTTTTAGAGCAGTTATCTCCTGCTGCCAGAGTACCCCTAAGGATGAAGATAGTTTATTGGGATCAAACGCCTGAGAGATTTGTTAGAGCATAGGCTGTTTACTCCTGCCCATTAAAATTCCGGCTATGCTTGTTTCTTTGCCTTTCTCCCATCTCCTTTCTTCTTTCTGCCATAACCCATATTCTATTACATTATTTTCCTGCTTTCAGATGAATCTATTAGGTTTTTAAACCTTATCAAAATTGAGACCTGGGAAGTCCTTCTGACTTTATGAGTACTGGGGAATAGTGATGACATACATACCACTCATCTACATTTCAGGAATGTTCAGTCCCTGATTAACAACCAAGATAGATAGAAAGAAAGTTGTAAGGGACTGTCTCAGGACTCAAAGAACAGAAACACACTTTGAATAATTTAATGTGAATGAACACAAACACCCTGGCAATCATAATACATAGTACAGCACCAGGTAAAAGCGAAGCTAATTTTCTGTCAGGCATATGCATTACTTGGATGAGAGGAGGAACTCTATGTTCTTTGTAGGCAAATTCTAGGTAAAACGTTCAACAAGGCAGATGAGTTTACATACAATATATCAGCTTTCAGGAAAATAAGACAGATATAAGACAGAAAATAGAGTCACATAGGCAGGAAGGCCCTGGTAATGATTCTGGGGATATTGAGGTTGCATCACATTTATAAGGAAGCCAGGCATGGAGTCCATTGGTCTGGGTGGCATGATTTTATGAAAATTGTGCTAGGCAAAAAAATGTTTGCTATGCCAAGATCAAATCATCCTGAATCTTTAACGATGATCATAGTGCATGGCACCAAGGAGAGGTCCCATGTGAACACATCTCTATCATCCCCAACTCTCCCACCCCTTTTTAGTATACTTTTGAGAAATGTAGCTCAATCATTGTCAGATTGTGCATCCATCAACCTGAATAGCTTTTCACAACAAAGGAGCCATCCAACTTTTCTTTTTCTTTCTTTCCTTCTTTTAAAATAGAGTCTCCCTCCACTCACAAACACTCACATGAAAAAAATGCTAAAAACACAACTGAGCAGTCTGTATTTGTCTATTGTTTAAGAACTGTGATTTTCTGGTGGATTATTTGGATCCTATTGACGGGGTACAAAAGGGAGCTGGCTTACTAGGGGCAAGTGATAAAATGGGATGTGGAGAGCACAGTGAATTAAATGTTAAGTATTTGCCAGACTCTCCTTCACTCCCCATAAATATCCTTTGAGCTCAGCACTTTCCCTAGTCTTGTCACAGCTGAGGAAACTTGGGCCTAGGATGTTTGAGTGACTAGTCTAAGGTCACATTTCCAATAAGTTACAGGCTCAGAATTTGATCCTCTCCTGACACAACGGAACTTAAAAACAAGGCAAATTCAGTGTCAGTCTCCATAACAGTATTAACAATGCCAATAGTCTTTAAATAAAATATTTTATGTGTGTCTATGGTGATTTGTTTGTGTGTATGTCCATGTGCCACATTTGTTCAATGCCCGTGGAGGTCAGAAGAGGAGTTGAGAACCCCTAGGACTGGAGTTACAGACAGTGCGAGCAGCCATGTTGGTCCTGGGACTTGAACCTAGGTCCTGTGAAAGAGCAAGGAGCTGATGCTCTTAAATACTGAGTCACTTCTCTAGCCCCAACAGCCCCAATTTCATTACAGTCGTTAGAGTACTAATTCTAAAAAGGCTTGTGATATAGACCTTACTACTTTTATTTTGTACTTTAGAAAACTCAGATTTAAGTGATGAATCTGACATTGCATAGTGGCCAGCAAGACTAAACTAAGGGTTGTAGATTCTAAAGTCTGCATGTCTGCATTGTTTATCCCTTTTCATCCAGACTTGAGATCAGGACATTCACTTGCTTAGGCTTTTTTTTTTTTTGGGGGGGGGGCGGGGAGCATGTTTAAGAAAACTACTAGGACTGTCAGATTCCACAGAGAAAAACTGGTTACTTTCCCACTGAGGAAAGTAGAATGTCATGATGAGCTGTCATTGTTCTTTTAAGTCTACAGACAATATGCTGGCTGAGTCCAAAAATATGTTCACTTTTATCATTTATTTCAATTTTTATCAGAGGAATAAACAGCACTTTCCTCAATCCTGCCGTCATCCTGCTTGCCAGAGGCCACCACATTTTCTCTTAGCTGTTTCTTCTGTTAACCACCTCCTCCTTTCTGAGTGAAGCTTGCACCTATCCTTTGAATTATTGATTTCAAGTATGATTAACCAATTTCATAATATAGAGCATGGTTTTTTTTCTCCCTTACTCTGCCCTTTTCCTTCTGACTCTTCATTATAGTTATTTTTTGCATGTTATGATCAAATACATATTTTGATACTTTTCTGGTTGCTATAATACAAATAGCAACCTTGGGTGGGTAAAGTAGTGTACGATGATCATCGTTTCATTTATACTAACTTTTTTGTGAACACATATCGATTCCTGGAATGGATAATAGCCTTTTCTTCCATTTTCTTGAATTTATTTGACAAATTCCTGTCAAGATAAGGTTTTGCATTGCTAAATATGCCTGATGCTCTAGCTTGACTAATCCTTAAGATGCTTCTAGTAGAGTTCTCTCCCTCCCCCAACTTGTATCCATCCCCCTTTCCTCCACATTCTCATCTGACATCATTTATTCCCAACTTGGCATTTCTCTCACCTTTTTCTGTGATACATTTCTTGTTTCCTAGGCTTCATGTTTTTCTTTTTTATTTCATCCCTTCATTGCTTAAAGTATGCTCTCAAATATAAGATGATAGAATGAATTTTTTCTTGGTTTTTACATGTCTAAAAACATCCCTATCCAAATGGCTGGCAGTTTTGTTCAAGTATAGAATTCTAGGTTAAAAAATTATTTTCTCTGTTAACTATATATATATATATATATATATATATATATATATATATATATATATATATATTGTTCTTCTCGTTTCTAATGTTGCGGTTGAGAGGATATATGCCATGTTTGCCTTCTCTCTTCTGTGTGGCCTGGTTTGGGCAGAATATTCCTTCTCTGGAGTTTGAAATGCACTGATGATATTCTTTGGTGGCCATTGCTAGATCAGCTACTCTGTGGCCCTTAATGTCTTGTCAGAGGGAATAAAAGAGATTGCATTCTCCCAGTTTTATCAAATATTTTCTCTTTCATTTTCTGTTTATCTGAGAGATAAAAATAGAGAAAGAGACAGACAGAGAGAGAGAGAGAGAGAGAGAGAGAGAGAGAGAGAGAGAGAGAGAGAGATGGGGTGATTGTCTGAATGGTCCGACTAACTTTATCTAGACACTAATGCACAAAGTCTACATGAATGAGTACCTGCTACATGTTTATCCTTGGGAAGACTCTGTAAAGACCACAATTCCTTCTTTAAGGGTACTTAGAATTTAGTGGAAGAGATGTGATTTAAAAAATAAAATAAAATCTGAGTCACAATAGAAAGAAATAATAATGATGCTTAGAAACAGTATAATAATGCTTTAAGGTAACATGAAGGAATTATAGATAGAGAAATGGAATAAAATGCCAAGAGCATGATGTGTCTAATGATTCAGAATGTCTGAAGAGCAATAAAACTAGGAAATGACATTACCACAAGGACCTCTGAGACCAGAATGATCAATGCCAGAGGAAGAGATATCCAGTCATAGGTGCCACTGTGTGAAAGGTACAATGATGTGATAGGGAAATCAGAAACTTATTTCCAAATAAAAATTTTATTAGCCACATAAATGAAGGCAAGATTGGTAAGATGATATTTGGGACCAAAACATGGCCAATTTTAGCCTAAGGCAGTTCTTGAGGGTAACAATTTTCACTCATGACTTCTCATTGCTAATCCATAACCTGTCTTTTTTAACAGTTGAAAATGCTTAGTTGTCACTGATGTGTTGATTAGTGAATGTGCATGTGACCTTGAACAGTTTGTAGAGTATCATGCTGTGAATTTTACAGAACCAACTCCAAGTCATCATGAAAGATAGAATGCACAAATACATACAGGAAAAGAAAGCAGGACACTTTGATTTTATACCTCCCATTCCAAAGATGGATTCCCACCAAATTTCTCCTTTGTGATTGTTATTATTATTGTTGTGTTATTGATTACTTCTCAGAAAGAACGCTAGTGTTTGTTGTCCCACTCACTTTGTCTGATGGGCACCGAGAGTTACCTTGTTTTTGATGTGTAAGAGTGAATGATTCCAGGCCTGTGATTGCCCTTCTATAGCATGGGGTGTTGCACTTGAGTTCTCTTTTATACCCTCCCCATGGTCACCTTATACTTTACTTCCTCTTGGGGAAGAAAACACACTGAAAGAAAAAACACACAATAGAGACCCTGCCTTTTAAAGCAATAAAAAGACACAACCTGCCATGTAGATGTGTGGTTTGCATCCTAGAGGGAGAAACTACAACACTATTGCTTATTCTTTATATCATATAAAAATCAACACTTTAGTCTGGGACCAGGACACAATAGTAGCTAGCTCTAGAAACAACCTACCTCATTTGAAGAGTAGAAGAGTGTATTATTTCTCAATGAAATTCTTTGAAATACATGCTGTGCTTTTCCTCCATAATGCCATCAAGGTTTTAGGTAGTGCATTCACATAGTCAAGAAATATGTTCTCAATTAAAGTTAATTATTAACTGTAAGAGGTCCAATTTTCCTTGGTCTACACTCAATGGCATTGTATATCAAAACCCAAGGAACTTCTCATCCTCACCAGGCTGTACAATGGGCTACATGAGCAGAGAGATAAGACCGATACCATTATCAGCTTAATTGTTTTTTACCTCCCTAAAATAGTGTGATTATACCAATAAAGAGAGAAATAACTATTTTAAGAACACCGTTAGTCACTCCGTCTTTGACAAGGGCAGAATGACTAATTATCAACTGAGTGTCTTCCAGATAAATGGCTAAAGAATTACAGGTTATGACATGAGTCACTTCCTTCATCTTAAAGTACATGGCAAATGGAAGACTAGAATAGCACTGAGTATATCAAAGGACACTTTCAAAATATATGGAAAACAGACAAGTTACCTACCACATGCACAGTAATTTGTATTCAACTCTGTTTAACTTAGTCATTTCCAGGGATTGAGAATTGGACTTGAAGTCCTACTGCAGAGACACTTGACCATCCATGATTTTTGCAGCATTATTCACAGTAGTGTGTGATATTTTATTTGTGCTGAAATGTATGTAATATTTTATTTGTATGTTAATAAATAAAGTTTGCCAGGAGATCAGAGGTCATAGTCAGCCATAAACAGAAGTCAGGCGGTAGTAGCACACTCTCTTAATCCCATCACATGGCAGGCAGAGTCTCTGTGTGTTCAAGGACACAGTCAAGCATGGTGACACATGCCTTTAATCCCAGTACCAAACATAGAGACCTGGAGGTCTGTATAGACAGGTAGTGATGAGGAAATGATGTGGCTGGGCTTAGAGCCAATGAGAAGGCAGAACAGGAAGGCAATAAAGGTGGAGGTTAGACAGGAAGAGGCTTTCTTGGGAAGCTATGGCGACGTGGTGAGCTGTTAGTTGGCGGCTATTGCTCTGATCTCTAGGACTTGCACCCCCTGTATTTGGCTCTGTGTTTCTTATTTAATAAGACTGTTTAGAAATTCATCTACACAGTAGCTAAGAAATGGAGCAAGACTAGCTATCCATCTACAGAAGAATGGATTTTTAAAAATGAGGTACATTTACATGTACATATGGAGTATTGTTCAGCTGTAAGGAAAAAAGAAATTGTGACAATTGCCAGAAAATATAAGTCATGGAACTAGAAAGCAGAACATGAGCAGAAAAAAAGAGAACTGGAGAGTGTGGGACATAGAGGGAAAGGCCAAATGAATGCATATAATATGAAAAAGGGGACTATTATGAGAGAAGGGGGACTAGAAGAAGCGGGGTAGAAAAGCTGTTGAGAACAGCAGGGAAGAGAATTATATGAGCAAAGTGTGTATGAAGTGCCAAAATGGAAAAATTACTTTGTACGGTACTTTTTAAAAATATAAAAATATTATAATATCAAAAAAGCAGAATTAATGAAAAATAGAAAAACCAAAAATACAAAAATAAGGCCTAATTTTAAAAATTATATGACAGACTTGTTTTGTCTTTTTTTTTTCATGAAAAGCCATCTATTTTATGTTTTCTTCATTATTCAGAATGTAAAACGGGATATTATTTTTACACAGGCTTTTTTAAACCTTATCTCATCTTACAGTAAGTTCAGATTTTCTCTTCCACATGGCCATGTGGCTAACACTGGTAACTCTGCAGAACTTATCAAGGAAGAGAAATAAAACAAAATAAAATAGGAATGGTGTTGACAGGGTAGAGAATCATGAGAGCTGTCTGTGTTTCAAGGTAGGTTATGCTCCTGAATTGCACTTGTGTCGAAACAGTATGCCAAATACAGGACCATATCCATTATCCTGTATTTAGTTTCCAACCCCATCCCAATACTGGGGTTACAAGCACATGTTATTGGGCCATGCTTTTTCTGTGTGTCCTGAGGACCAAACTCAGGTCTTTGTGCTTGTAAAGCAAATGATTTACCTACTGAAATGTCTCTCCAGCCCAACATTCCTTAATTTTAATGTAGCCCTTGTAGAATGAGCCCTGGAAAAAATCTAGCGTTATTGTTGTTCAACACAGCTTACTTTTGGGATTGAGGGTTTCCAACCTCTATAATTTGGTGAGAGCTAAGGGCCCCTTGAAGATGTTCTATGTTCTATCTTGATGCTTTCAGGCTTGGTTATCTGAATCACTCCCGTAAGTTCATGTTTTGCCTTGATGAAGTTTTTCTGCTCTTTCCTATCTGCTTTCTTTAATCAGCTTCCTTAAGAAAGAACTATGGGCCGGGCAGTGGTGGCGCATGCCTTTAATCCCAGCACTCAGGAGGCAGACCCAGACGAATCTCTGTGAGTTCGAAGCCAGCCTGGGCTACCAAGTAAGTTCCAGGAAAGGCGCAAAGCTACACAGAGAAACCCTGTCTCGAAAAACAAAACAAAACAAAGAATGCCACTAGTGTTTAGAGCAAAGTAAAGGAAAACAATCCTGCCTGAAGAATTGGCCCTCTGTGTTAGATGCAAGGAGATGCCTAATAGAAGGAAATCAGTGCATATAAAGTTAGAGACTCAAGGATCAATTGTGCTTTTAATTACTCAGCACATCAAGAGCCTATCCAAACCACATAGGCAAGTCTTGAGTCTAGGGCAGAAATGATCTAGATAGGAGGAATAATTAAAAACCACAAATAATCTCAAACTTTTATGGCAACAATTCATTCAACTCTCCTCCCTTGGAGAAATGGTTTTATAAGAGCTACAGATCGCTACGAAACTGCCGGCTCTGTGCTGCTAGCCCTTGATTGCCCTGCATCTCTGGGGAAGGCCATGCAAAGCAGTGAAACAGCTAAGTCAGGAGAAAAGAGGGGCAGAGCCTCAAGGAGAAGACTGGAAACTCCCAAGAGACCTCAGTGCCATGTGCAGTCCTTTTTTTTTTGCTAGTGAGCCTATGCTGGAGAAGAGCTGTGGCTTTGGATGGCAGACATCAGCAAAGCTGTGAAAAAAGGAGGTGTACTTTTTCAGTTCTAGCTCCTAACAAGAAAGAAATCATTCCCAGTGGAGTTATCAGGCTCTGCTTTAACATAACTTTCCTTTGTTTTCTTCAATACAACAATATGGTTTCCATTCCACTTTGATTAGCTTTATTAATTCCAGCATACTGTGGTAGACTCTTGGGGCTGAGGCTGTAAATTAGTGACAGAATGCTTGCCTTGTACGCACAAGATCCTGAATTTGATCATTACCATTCAATAATAAATAAATATCACTTTGTCTTATTGGAGTTTGAGGATATTGCAGTACTCCAGTCTTTGGTGTTTTTTACTGGCTTGTCAGTCAGTGTTCTAGAAAAATAGAACTGAGAGAATGAATCTAAATATATATGAAAAGAGGATTTACTAGAGAGGCTTACAGGCTGGGGTCCAGCTAGTCCAACAATGACTATCTACCAATGGAAGGTCCAAGAATCCAGTAGTTGTTCAGTCCACAATGCTGAATGTCTCAGCGGGTCATGGGTATACACAGAATCCTGAAGAAGTAGGTTCTAATGCCAGGGAAGGAATGGACTTACCAGCAATAGTGAAAGCAAGCAGGCGAAGAGAGAGCAAGCGTCCTTCTCCCATGTCCTTTATATAGGCTGCCACCGGAAGGTGTGGCCCAGATTAAAGGTGATTCTTCCCAGCTCAAAAATATCTGGATTAAAGGATCCCACATCAAAAATCCAGATTAGAAATGGGTCTTCCTACTTTAAGTGGTTTAATTAAGAAAAAGTCTCTCACAAGTATGCCTAGCCATTTGGGTTAATTCCAGATGAAGCCAAGGTGACAACCAATAATAGCCATCACAAGTACACCCCTTGTCAACTTGACACACAATTATGGCATGTATAATTTCCAAATGAAAACAATAACCAGGTAATAATTATGCGTAACATGATATAACTGTCCCACATACAATAACAAATGCACTATAAATTTAAACATCTCATAATTATGCCTAGAATGATTTAACTATCCCTCATATAACTACACACGCATTATAAATTTAGAATAGGTGTCAATGTCCCTTGAGGGGCATTCTTTTAGCATCTTAAACTTAAATACGATGACCACTAATTCTCCAGGCTGCTGCCACTTAATTGGCTCTGTGACTGTGTCTACAAAAGGCCATGCTATCTATCAGGACAACTGCTTCAGGACGATGGGAAACAGGGGAAGACCAGTGGATTCCATGACTGTGGGTCACTGTCACACCTTCCTGAGTAAGTTTCTCAGTCAGAAGCAATACTATATGGAATACCACTATGGATAAGGCATTCTGTGAGTCCACAAAGGGTGGTTTTGGCAGAAGCATTGTGTGCAGGAAAGGCAAATCCATAACCATAATAAGAATCTACTCCAATAAAGACAAAGCATTGTCCTTTCTTTGGAGGAAGTGGTCCAATATAGTCAATCTGCCAACAGGTTGCTGCCTGGTCATCCCAGGATTATGGTGCCATACCTGGGGCTCAGTCTTGGTCTTGGCTCTTGGCAGAACTAACACTCAGTAACAGCTGTAGCCAAGTCAGCCTTAGCGAGTAGCATCCCAAGTTGTCAAGCCCATAAATAATGCCTATCTCTGCCACCATGGCCACTTTATTCATGGGCCTGTCGGACAATGGCAGGGATGACTATGGAATGAGGCTGACTATCCAGAGAATGGGTCATCCTATCTATGTGATTATTGAACTCCTCTGTAATGGGTGGTTGTTTGTGCCATGCCCTGAAACACCACCCTTAGTGAAGCCTGCCCCTTGTACATGGCTGCCAGGGACCCTGAAGACTTGGAATGCACATATGCACTCTCTCTATCTCATGGATTTTGGATGCTGAGACAAACCAGAGCATAGCTCTCCAGAGAAGAGCTTTAACCTTGCTTCACCCTTCCAGTGTTCTGCTACAATCTTTTATTTCTGTCTTGTGAGTTAACCCCCAAACAAATTCCTTGTATTGATAGTGATTTAATCACATTACTCCTCCTCTGCTAAAGTCACCTTTTGGTGAGCATTTACATGGGACACAAGTACTTACAAAAATTATCCTTACACTTCTATTGCTCCAGAACTACTTCTAATACCAAAATATGCATTATTCGGGGTTCTCTAGCAGAACAGAAAATATAAAATGAAAACATATAGAAAAAATGTGTGGGATTTATTAGAATGTCTTACAGGCTGGGGTCCAGCTAGTCCAAAAATGACTGTCTACCAATGGAAGGCCCAAGAATCTAGTAATTGTCCAGTCCACTAGGCTGAATGTCTCAGCTGGTCTTGAGTATATGCAAGAATCCCAAAGGAGTAGGCTCTAATGTCAATGGAGGAATGGATTTGCTAGCAAGAGCAAGAGCAAGCAGGTAAAGAGAGCAAGCTTCCTTATTCTATGACCTTTATATAGGCTTCTACTAGAAGGTGTGGCCCAGATAAAAAGGGAATCTTCACTCCTCAAGAGATCTAGATTTAGGGTATATCTTTCCACCTCAAGGGTCTGGATTAGACATGGGTCTTCTCACTTCAAATGATTTAATTAAGAAAAAGCCTTTCACAGGTATGCCCAACCATTTGGGTTTTAGTTAATACCAGGTGTAATAAAGATGGACAGCAAAGAATAGCCATCATACTTAGACTATGTTCTTATCTCTTGCAGGGCACCTACTTGAAAGTCTGCTACATGTACCACTGCTAATGTTGCAGCTGTTGCAGAGTAAAGATGCAGGGTTAGAGTTGAGCTGCAGGAGTGAGATGGTGGACACTGGAGAAGTGAAGAGCAAGACCAAGTTCAAGTTGACAGATTGGCAGATGGATGCATGAGTGGGTGAATGGATGAATTATAAGTCCAGATGGATGAGAGGTTAGATGGCAAGTTGAGCAGTCCATATCAACAACAGGGCCCAGATGAGCTACACCTCCTGAGACAGCTAGGAGTTCACTTCCTGAATGTATTAGGTGTTCAGATGGCAGATCAGGGGCACATGGTCATTTTAGCAATAGGTGTCTTCTGTTTTATAGTGTCTATGTGAGTTTATTGAAACCTGTCCTTATTCTAGTGCATAGAACCGGCTCTTGGGCCTGCTTTTCTTGATCTGTTTTTAATCCACCCATGTACTTCTAAAATCCCAATTTTACTTTGATAAACTTACATGGTAGCACCCTTTCTACTTTTAACAGTAAGTTATCAGCCTGAGCCACATAGGAGGTACCAGACAGATGGTGTCATTTGTGTGTTTACCAAGAGGTGCAGAATCATCCTCTACCCTCAAAATGGAGTCAAAAGTTGGTTGTTGAATGGAATCCTCCAGGGTGAGGCACAATATGAAAAACCACTGTTTTATGTAATATGGAGTAACTCAGGACAGGATCCAGCCTGGTCTCAACAACAACAACAAATGACAGAGTGGGGACACATGAGGAAATAGGTAAGAGGAGATTTCCAGAGACAGAAAAAATAAGAAGAGGACGTCCTGGAGAACAAGACTCCTGCAAAGAAGAGAATGAGGTTGGTTACGATGGAGCATAAAGTAGACATGAAGGAACTGGAGTGGTTAGATTATCAGTGGAAGCAGGAACCAGGACACAAAGAATCTATGAACTTTGTATTTGTAATTCAAAGATCCCAGGTGCTGAATTGTAAAATATTTAATGTTATTTTACCTTAATCTAACTCCATACATACATTTTTATTTGAGTGTCTTGATAATATCTTTATAGCCATTTATTAAATATATTCCACCATTATCCTAGATGTGAGACTTAATGCATTCTGGTCTCCTTTGCTGCTGAGTTCTGAAAGGAATGCAGGAAGGAGACACCATCTTCCTGATTTAGCCCATTAACACCTCTGCAATCATCCACCTGCTCTTTTCTTTGGTCAGCTAACTAGGGACTGATGTTAATAGTGACAATGGGAGTCACTTGCAAAAGACTATCATCCCCTGATCTCCTATCTTGCCCACATACACCATCATACCAAGTGAGTCTTATAAGGAATGAGGTTCTATCGCACTCTGCCTTTGAGGTTTTGTTGTCTTTTCTACCAGTGGGTCTCAAGATAGTGTTTCAGGAGCAATCTAGCACAACTTGTAGGAAATACAGATTCCAGACTCTGACCCAGAGGTGGTACCAACAGGGTTATGGTTTTGCAGTCCTTCCAGGCGATCATGCATGGAGTTAAAGTTTGAGAAAACTCTATTATATCATTTTACATCACTTTAGCCTACCTGAGCTTCAACAAAAGTAAAGTGCCATTAATTATGAAGGGTAAACCCAATTTAGGGTTTCCTTCCGCAACAGAACCTGTATGTAGCACCAAGGCATATGATTCAGTCTATGTTATCCATAAGTAGTGTATTCACCTTGCAATTTCTTTTACTCTTTTCCTCCTCCTCCCCTTCACTTATATTCTGACCATTTCTTCCTTCCCGTTTCTTCATTTTAATCTCTACAGACTCTAATTGTTTTCCCATGATAGTTAGTACTTGTTTTCCATGCCCAACCTAAAAAGTCACAGAAGATAGCTCTTCCAGATAGTTTTGCATCTTCAAGGAAGCAAAACTTTTCATGGAGTTATCCTTACCCTTCCCACACTGTGCTGAGGCTGGAACTTTGCCCTCCACCTCCTCAGACTCTGCTGGGGGATCAGTAGAATGGGTTCTATACTTCTCCAGAACCTCCTCCCAAAACTCTCCATGTTGTCCTTTCTCCTATTAGACCTAAAACAGGAGCAGGGTTCAGACATAGGGAGAAATAGCACAAGAGCAGTACATGGATGTTTTCAAACTATCTCGGTAAAGCTCGCTTCCCTGACCTGCTATGGAATAAGGAATAATGGATCTTGAATGTCATGCTAACGTTTTTGGTAGATATATTCTTGGAGCTTGTTTGAGAGCTTACATAGCTACCTCAGTACTTCAACAAAAGAAAGGTCCTTCTCTATTGGGAAAGCTGTCTGCTTTGGCCAAATGTGCAGCTTTTGGGAGGAAGTACATGCAGTAGTGAGGGAAGAAGGCGACACTTGTCCTAGTTAGGGTTACTACTGCTGTGATGAAACACCATGAACAAAAGCAGCTCTGCGAAGAAAGGGCTTATTTCACTCACAGTTCTATATAATAGCTCATCATCAAAAGCAGTGCAGGCAGTAACTCAAACAGAGTAGGAACCTGGACACAGGAGCTGATGCACAGGCCATGGAGGGGTGCTGCTTATAGACTTGCTGCCCCTGGCTTGCTCAACCTGCTTTCTTATAAAACCCAGGACCACCAGGCCAGGAATGGCATCACCCAAAATGGGCTGACCTTTGCCAATCAATCACTAATTTAAAAAATGTCTTCTCATGACTAGATCTCATTGAGGCACTTTTTTAATTGAGGCTTCTTCCTCTCAGATGACTTGAGCTTGTGTCAAGTTGACATAAAACTATCCAATACACCTATCTAGCCAGATCAACCAAAACAATCCTGGCAATAAGTGGGCTGAGAGATGTCACAGCCAGATCAACTTCTCATCCCATTCTTTTTGCTGTGAAAGTTCTGTCTTTGTCTTAGTGAAGTCAAAAGACTGTCCATTAAAATAAGGAGGACACAAAGTTAGGTGATTACGGGCTTGGGAGGAGATGGGGGGATAAATACAATGTATGACATTCTCAAAGAACTCATAAAAACAAATTAAAAAGTACAATGGATGTGTAACAAGCAATAGACTGGAAGAACATATATTGATAAAATTATTAAGGCCACTCCATGTAGTTAAAAGGAAATTTATTTAATGGTGTAACTTACAAATTAAAGGATAGATAGGTCGTGGGGTCTGGGGAAGGTGTATCACAGTCCAGCGGTGTTCTCTGGAGCTCTGCTTGGTCCACCTCCACCGTTCAGGGTCCTGGAACAAAGAGAGCGCTGGCCCATCTCGATCTCGGGTCTCTTGGCACCTCCCTTGGCCCCGCCTTGTAGGCGTGACAGTTGCCAAAGCCCCAATGGGGGTTGGAACTTCCAGATCAAAACTGGAATGGCTACCCACTACATCTCCCCCTTTTTGTCTAAATAAGAAGGTTCTAACCTAATACAAGACTATATACAAAGGAATGGTTATCAAATATTGTCCAAAAATAATGAGGGATAATGACCTAGATAAGATGGAACTACAACCAGTGTGAACAATATCAAGCAAGAAACACATACTAAAGTCCAGAGAAGTATAGAGCATAGGTAAATGGCATATTACAAAGATCATTCCAAAAGGTGTCCTATCCTAAAGAACCTGAATCTAATACTTAATATGTTCTAAGATTTTATATATACATATATATAAAATTTTATATATATGTTAAGTTGTAACTATAACTGCTAGTCTTCAATCCCATCAAAGACCTGAGAAGGAATATAATGGTACCTGAGAAATGGTAGATGGATGCAAGCAACTTTCGGGAATCTTGCAAGAGTAGACCGAGACAGCTGGCAGCCTGGATAGTCATCTAATGTTTCTCAGCATTGTTGGTGCATTCAAATTGGCTACAGGCCTAGAGTATCTGACGGACCATTTTCAGAAGCAGGAATTCTGAAAGACCATCTTACCCTGTCTTGGCAGAGTACAGTGGTCGCTTTCCTTGTATCCCGCTTGTCCAGAAAGGACAGCATTGCATTCGTATGTTAGCAGTCGAGGCAAAGGCAGTTCTTTGCCCAGTAGGCCATTTTGTGCCAAGAAGACAAACTTCCAAATGGAAATGTCTTAGACCGGAGGAGGCTACGGTGCAACTTTCTTCGATCGTCCCGAATCCGGGTTCATCCAACACCAGCCACCTCCACCACGCCGCCCAAGTTCGACCCCAACGAGATCAAAGTCATGTACTTGAGATGCACCGGATGTGAGGTCGGCGCCACGTCTGCCTTGGCCCCCAAGATCGGCCCCCTGGGTCTGTCTCCAAAAAAAGTTGGTGATGACATTGCCAAGGCAACCGGAGACTGGAAAGGCCTGAGGATCACAGTGAAGCTGACCATCCAGAACAGACAGGCCCAGATTGAGGTGGTACCCTCTGCCTCTGCCCTGATCATCAAAGCCCTCAAGGAGCCACCAAGAGACAGAAAGAAGCAGAAGAACATTAAACCCATGGAAACATCACTTTCGACAAGATCGTCAACATAGCCCAGCTAGCTCAGTCGGTAGAGCATGAGACTCTTAATCTCAGGATCGTGGGTTTGTGCCCCACGTTGGGTGCCAGATATTGATAAAATTATTAAGGCCACTCCACATAGTTAAAAGGAGATTTATTTAATGGCGTAACTTACAAATTAAGGGATAGATAGGTTGCGGGGTCTGGGGAAGGTGTATCACAGTGCAGTGGTGTTCTCTGGAGCTCTGCTTGGTCCACCTCCACCGTTCAGGGTCCTGGAACAGAGAGAGTGCTGGCCCATCCTGATCTCAGGTCTCTCGGCACCTCCCTTGGCCCCGCCTTGTAGGCGTGACAGTTGCCAAATCCTCAATGGGGGTTGGAACTTCCAAATCAAAGCTGGAATGGCTACCCACTACAAACATACTTGTTACATGTATAATTACAAAGGATTATGATAACATATATAAAATTATGTATGTACAAGTATGTACATATGTATGTAATTGTATGAAACAGTACTAATTCACAGAAAAGGTGAACATGCCAATGGAAAACCTGTAGAAAACATAGGAAGGTCAACATATTTAGCTAACAACTGTGTTTAGCCACATGAAGTGCTTTGGAAAAGCAAATCAAGACTTCATGGGGTAATAACTAATTCCAGTTAATTGGTAAAAAGGAAAAGAAAAGGAAAAGTGTTCAGCAATATCAAAGCAGAATTGCACAGCCTCTTACACAGTGATCATTCATACAATGACTCATAAAAGGATTTTGCATTATCTGATATGGTTGAATACCTAAGAGTATTGTTATGTCCCAGAGACCTCTATCCTATACAAAGAGCAAGTCTTCTTATATGTTCAAGTGCCAAATTATAAGAAAGTAATAAAATTTGGGAGAAAGATACTTACCTCTAGAAAAGAGATAGGAAGATTGAATAAGGAAGAATATAAATAGATCTAAGTCACAGGTTGAAATAAAACTAATTTTTGAGTGGAAAAAAAAAACGAGGGCTTTGCATGAAGAAACAGCTGCATCTTGTGAACAGACTTATGACTAATTCAATTCTCAATATATAAAGTTCATAAGAAAAATAGAAAGTTATTGTTTAGATTTTGTAAATAAAAACCTAAATTTTTTAAAACATAACATTTAACCTAAAATTATATTTATTATCATTAGTGAGAACATTTCTACTGGCTTCTCTTTGACAGCTTTACTCCCCCCGAGGCATTGGATGGATTCCATGCAATGAATAAAAAAGTCATTAGTGAGAGCAAATCAAGTATTTGGCTGGCACATGAAAATATTATCTCATGATTAACGATAAGATATTTAGATTTATACTCTCAGGGGCCTTTCATTTAAGGAGAATTGCAGGATTTTCATGAGTTATCTTGGCTATTAATAAATTAATACAGCTCATGTTTTTTAGCTAGGTCAATTCACATGATTAGCTACTTTACCCTCATTTATCTTGATACGAAACAATTGTTCCCATTTATTATTCACAAAGCATGGATTAAATACAATCTGGTTAACTGCTTCATGAACAGACAAGAGGAAGGGAGTTTCCATTTCTTCAAAGAAGCCTGATGCATGGTGAAAAGTAGCAGTAAAAGAAATCTGCTACATCAGTAATTCATCCAAGAATGGTATTTTTTAATGATATAATCTGTGAATTGGTTTCATCCTAATGAGCTTCTTCATTGGCCATGGGCAACAAGATGATAACACATTTTTAAGCCATAAATTAGTGCCCTTAATAAAGGACATGTTAGTAGTTTTGAAGCATGAAAATAACTTTAGTCTTTAATTTAGAAAACAATACAAATAATATACAGATAGAAATATGGATAAAATTAAAATATAATAAGCCCATGCTAATCATTATATGAGGAACATGGTTTTGAGTTATAAAATTAAAATATCACCCCTATGATAAAGGCCTGCCTTACTAATTCAAATAATTCAATATGAGCTCAGGCATGCTATCTTTAAGTAAACTTGTAGACAAAATGAAACAATATGAAGTCCCTAAATAGATTTTGTTTGAAAGAGAATGTTTATTTACATAAATAGATTTAAGCTACTGTGCTACTAGTATATAAAGTCTTTGCTTGGTGCTTTATGAAATTTTATTTTAAAATAGGTATGCTTGCGGTTTTAAAAATCAGTTCTTCATGTAAATACAAACTGCATATAGCTATGAATAAAAATAAAAAGTATGTTTAAATAAAAGATCTACTTGCTTGTATGATTATATTAACCAAAATAATGTATACATTAATGAATCATTTAACTTATGCTACATACATCATTTAAAATGCAACTAAAATGACTATTAGTCTTTGCTGTGCTTATTTAAATCACTTTATAGCCATTAACATTGATTTTCAAAATAATATTAATTATTATGAGTAAAAACTTATGACACAATATTGAGTTTCAAAGACACAAACAACTGATGAAAATTAGGTTCAGACAAACTAATTTCACAAAATAAAATATTAAAATGTAGGTCTATCATGTTTTTGTTGCTATTTCTCCATTTTGAGTCAGTAAAAATATATTTAGATTCTGGAAAAAAATATTTTATATAAATTAGAGCTATGGCGATGTTGTGGTTTGCATGTGGAGGTGAAGTCTTGCTGGAGGAATTGCATCACTTGGGGTGAGCCTTTAAGATTTGATAGTCAGTTCTCACTTCCTGTTCACTCTCCACTTCCTAGTTGTAGAAGCAATGTTACCATCACCTGCCACCACGCTTTTCCAGTAATGTTAGACTGTACCTTCTGAAATTGTGGTCCCATATAACAACCCCCCCAACACACACACACACACACACACACACACACACACACACACACACACACACACCTTAATTGCTCTTGACAGGTATTTGAGTACATCAGTGAAAAGGTAACTGGTATACATGATAAGCATCCTTGGGGGAAAAATGTTGTTCAATTATACATCATTGCATTACAATTAATTACTATAAGCAGATTTGTTAACTCAAACAACATTTTCAAAACTTTTTATTTATGGCAATTGTCATCCAGAATGGTTCATTTAGAGGAACCATTCCACAGATGAGGATGTAAGGAGTAAGGATGTAAGGAGGAAACAAGCCATCCATGTTGGAGTTCCTTTTTCCCTAATGTGACTCTAAGTGGCCATTGTGTTCGACGACCACAGGAGAAAATATATGAAAGAGTTGGGAGGAAAGCATTGAGCCACTGCTGTTTCTAAGCTTGGCAATAAGTACATGTGGAAATTTCCAGACGTTTTCGCTGATTAGGAAGCTTTTGTAGAGGCTCCCCAGGAAATATAATCCCCCCTAGTTTAAGTAGCCAAAAGAAGTCATAGCTTGCCTGACAGAGGCCACTGTGCAATCACCACCACTTTTAAACTCCATGTGTTAGGGAAAGTGATTCTGTGTAGATTTTTCTCTTTCAAGAAGTCGTTTTTATTTTGCCCAATTTTCACTCATTTTGTCCTTCATTGCAAGTCTCCCTACCCCTGTCTGTGTGTGTAGGTGCAGCACTCAGAAGACAAATTGTGGGAGTCAGCTCTCTCTTTCTGCTATGGAGTTCCCAGACTCTGAACTCAGGTCATCAGGCTTGGTAGCAAGTGCATTAACTGTACAGCCACCTTATGAGCTCATGCAAATAAATGTTTCAGTACAATAAAATGTTAGTCAGGTGCTTATTTAAATGTTATAAAAAAAACTATGGAAAATTTTAAATTTAATTACAATAAAATCACTTTTAATCTAGTCATTTGGTAAATCCTAGGAAGAGAACATGTTCTTATTCAAATATGTTTCATTTTATTTCATGTTGGGTTATAATTGCAACACTGACCTTTAGCTTGGGTATACCTGGCTAAAATTTTCTATAATTAAAACAGAGTCATATAATGTGAGGTTAATAGGCATTATAAGCTCTGGAGCCAGCATAACCAATTTTGACTCTTTTTTTCTTATGAAATTATGCTTTCTTTTTTTAATGTGGCAATAATTACAGAAACAACTTTATGGGCGTATTTATGAGTTTAATCAAGGTATTATGGTCAGACACATAACAATGCTGCATCCTTCACTGTGAGACAGAACTTCTTTACTTATAATTTCATCATCATCCTCATCATTATCCTCCTCATCATCATCATCACTATCGAAACAATGATGAAAAACCTTCTCAATGGGTAGCTCCCAAACACAGGAGAGGGACTGTGCATGAAGAATCTTGAACCCCACTCTCCAGGCTTTGTGCTGATGCTGCACAGACTTGCCACCCCTTCTTGGTTCGTTGCCTAACTTCTCCAGGCTTTATCTCTCATCTGTAGCATAAGGAGTTAAGAATATCTAACATGTCACTGTGAAAGCTGATAAAGAATGAAAATAAGAATTTCAAATAGTATGATAAGAAAAATGTAGTCATGTTTGCCCAGTTTTCTCCCTCCCAAAGGGCTGTTAGTCATTGATCAGACACGACCCATACTACCATCTGCCTAGGCAAAGATAGTGAATAATAAAAATATGAAAAGAAATATGGGTTACTGGTCCAGCCAAATGTAATATGTTGACTGCAATTGCCCTTTCTCTGCTTTAGATATTAAAAACTAATTCTTTCAGTTATTCATGGCTGGCAGAGATGATTAATTTAATCTTTCTAGATAAAGTAAAATGTTTGGACAAAAGCAGCAACTACTCTGCCGAAGCTAATTGTAAGATACATTTGGTGAATAATTCATTGTATTCAGTATAATGATATCATAGATGGTTAGTCTAGAACAAACATCAATTCTAGAAAGAGAACTAAAATTAAGCCAACTCTGCTGTGAAAAATGGTTGAAGCACTTTCTGTTAAAGTGGATCTCACTTTGTTGAATCTTGCTTTGTCCTAGAGTCCATCTGACCAATTTCTGATAGCCTATCATCTAGCTGGTCTGCTATTTCTTATCAACCACAGATTCTATAGAATTAAAAAAAAACTCATTTAGAGTAGCTGTGGTGGTTAACCTCAGTTGTCAATTGAAGAAGATCTAGAACTACCTGGGAGTCATACCTCTGGCCATGCCTTGATTAGGGTAACTAAGCTGGAAAAAATCTGGTCAGGTTTCATTATGGGTGACATCAGTCCCTGGGCTAGGATCCTGGACTGTATAATAAAGGAAAATGTGGGCTGGCCTCAAGCAGACACCTCTGCTTCCTGACATTAGATGCAATGTGACTAGCTGCCTCCAGCTCCCGCTTCTCTGGCTTCTCCACCCTGATTGACTGTAGCTCAAATTCTGAACCAAAACAAGCCCTTCTTAAGTTGCTTTTGCTCACTTTACCACAGCATTTAACTAACTGGCATTTAACTAAGATGAAATCTAAGTTGAATTAAAGTCATAGAGATACATTGGTAAAAACTCACCACAGACCACCACTGCTACTACGCTACTGTGCTTGGTGGTGCTGAGTCACTTGACCTTCGTGTGTGTATGTGTGTGTGTGTGTGTGTGTGTGTGTGTGTGTGTGTGTGTGTGTGTGTGTGTTTGGGTGTCTATGTGTTTGAAGGCTAGAGGTTAACCTAAGTTTCTTTTTCTCTCTATCCAACTTTTGAGACAGACTCGCTCACTAACTCTAGAGCTCACTGATACACCTACACTAGCTAGTCAGGAAACCCCAGGGATTCACCTGTCTTTGCCTCCAAGCTATGAGATTGCAGGCATGTGCTACAATACCCAGCTGTTTTATATGGATTCTGGGGCTCAAATTCAGGTCTTCATGCTTGCACACTAAGTCTTCTTCCACTAACTCCCTCCTTCACCCTCTTGAACTTCCTACTTTTTCCACCAGAAAAACGAGGAAAACAAATCATCAAGCTGTTGTCAGGGTTACATAGATTTATTTAAACAACATTATGTAATATTGTGTTAAGTGTAAATAATGAAGAACTATATCTACGTATACGACATGCCTGTACATACACATAAATATATACATTCTAAACAACATTTAACATTATGTTCAGTGTAAAAAAATGAAGAACTATATCTATGTATACCACATGTCTATACATGCACATAAATATATACAAACAACATAAATATATTCTAAACAACATTCCTAGTCATTTCCTCTACCTTCTACTTAACATCATTTCTACCACTCAATTTGATTTCTTACTTTTTTGAATGAGGTGTTTTCATTTTCTTTCCTCTGCTCATTTTATAATCTTCTTCAATAAATACAAAGGGAAAACAGATGGGAAGTTTCTGTTTTCTTATTTGCAGCTAAAAATGCAAATCATAGCACACCAGGATCTTTCCTTGAAAAGATAACAAAAGGTGGCATGGCTCAGATAAAGTAGTTCCTTGATAGGTAGGAGTGCTGCCACACCTGTGCAAACTTTCTGTAAAATAATTACTATTTTTTTCCTTCCACCTTTTTGTGAGTACCAACAATCAAACTCAGTGTATAAGGCTTGTACAAGTATCTGAGGGGTGAGACATTTTCTCACCCCTAGAGAATTTATATGAAATGGAAGAACCATGAGTTTGTCTATTAGCATCTCACTTCTAAAAGGGTGCTCCAAAAAATGCCCCACTGAAACCAAAATTAGAGAGACATGGTTAATAGTACACACTCATCGATACCTCTAAAAAGGCATAAGGCTAATAAGTTTTATTGTGTAAAACTGGCCCATTTTAATGCTTTTTACAGCACAATAAATAATTCTTTTGATGATTATAGATGTATAACACTGTTGACTTGTGTTCAGATACATCAAAGAAATGTGCTTTTATTCTACTTGGATTTCAGTAACTGTAAGGAATGTAAGATTGCGTCAGGATTGCATGCCCACTATTGGGGGATTGTTGGTAGACTGCACATTTTCCCCTCATGGCCCTGCCTGTGGTGTCACAGGCCCAGTGGCCCGACATTCAGTTCAGTGACTGAACCATTGGTAATCACACCTAATGTTACAGACAGTGGGACAGTCACACCTCCTGAGTGGAAAGCCACCTTCTGCCTGTGTGAGAAAGCATCCGATTTTCTTCAAGTGCAAGCCTCATGCTGTGCTGTAGCGCACTTTCATCTTTAGGGAGTTTTCTCAAAGTCCAGCAGCAGCACAATGGAGCTTCAGGCAAGAGGAATTCTGCATTTTCTCACCTTCTCTATTCTTTCTTTTCTTCATTTGTGCTGGAAAGTGCTTCTGCTGAGGGCTGTCTCCACTGTCAGCAGACAAGCAGCTACTGCCTGCATCTTCTTGCTTTTTTCAATAATTATTTTACATTTTAATTGAAATATAATTATATCACCTCCCCACTTCTCATTCCTCCCTCCAACCCTTCCCACGATCCCTTCCTTCAACCCCTCCCATGACTTCCTTCTTGAATTGATAGCCTCTTTTTCTTTGATTATTACAGTTAGCACATATGTGTGTGTGCATGTGTATATATATATATATATATATATATACACATATATATATATACATATATATATATAATGTTTTTTTGTATTTATAAGACTGAGTACTTTCTATTAGATAGCCAGTTAGGGAACTTATCCCTGGTTCTACTTTTAATTCTCTCTGTCAGCAGTCATTAGTTTCTTGTAGCTCTTTGTCTAGTGGTGAAACACATGAGATTTTTTTTCCCCTTTCTGCATGATTGTCACTGTTCAGGTGTTGTTTATGCAACCATTTCTAGAACAGGCAGTCTCACAGCAGGCTTCCTGGTATCCTGACTCCTATAATCTTTCTGCTCCCTGTTCTGCAAAGTTTTGATGAGCCATAGAGATGTGAATTATGCTACAGATGTGTCTCATTGGGGCTGGGCATCCCACACAGTCCATTAATCTTTGAATTGTGCCCAATAATTCCGTCATGGTCTTCTCTTGCTGCAGACAAAAACTTTTTTGATGAGAGGTGATGGATATTTAGATAAGTGTATACTTAGCTAATGTATGAGGATATTACTTAGAATGTAGGAATTTATAAGATTTAGAATAATGAATATGTAAGATTTTAAATAAGGAATTATGCTGGGCCTGCCAAAGTGGTAGTAATAGATTCTGTTCTAGCATTCATAACCATGGGTCGATTTAGGTTTCTAGAACTAGGCATATTCTCATCCTGCTAAGTGGGTCTTAAGTGTAATTAGATAGCTGTTGGTTGCCACCAACATGTGACTGCCGATATGGCACCTTTACAAATATCATAGATATTACAACTAGATAGGACTATTAATTGCTTCCCTCCCATAACAGCTTACATAGAACTTTCTGAATGAAGGTAAGCCCCAATTGCTGGAGACATGGCACACTTAGGACACATGACTCAGATTATTTGAGCTGACTCTAACCTGAAAGCCTCTTCCTACGTTCTAGCTTCTACAGTATCTTCTCATTTTCACTTGTATTCCAGCATGGTAGTGTTTATGGTAGAGTTTAGCCTTCACATCAATCTTTTCTTGCCTTCTTTAAACATTAGCCTCTTAGAGTTCCTTCTCTATAGTGTTCTTAGGGTATTCCAAGTGGCAACTATATCACACATAATTTGATTCAATATATTCATTTTATGGTATGGCGATAGCCACAGAGTTACCAGGTATAGTCTTCGAGGTTCATAAAAGCTCTGAATTTTTAACTCTTTGAGACTTGTGAGCTGACTCTGCAATGCCAAAAGCAAAAAAGAAAGAGGGAATTCTGTGAATCTTAAATGGAAACTTATACAGCATCCAGTATAACCAAACAATGGAATGCAACACAATCACTAAAAACACCAATTATATTTTTAAATTATAAAATCATGAAAGCACTTACTTGTATTTGTGATATCATAAACCAAATCTAATATACTATGACTGTGAGTACATAAGCTCTGTGTATATAAAAAGTGAGAGGAAATGGTGCTTTCCGCCAGAGAACAACCAGCAACTTTTGCAATCACATTTTTTGGCAATATTTTTATGTTGGTTTTTTTTCTTTACTGGAAAGTGAAGGCTAAAGTCTGATCCACTCTGCAAAGGCATCCAATATACCCAAATTGCAGACACTCTCTTACCTTTGTTAAAAAAAAAAAAAAAAAAAAAAAAAAAAAAAAAAAAAAAAAAAAGCTACAGCGCCATTAGTTTTGTGCTCATTCGGGACCTCACACTGTATTGCTTTCATCGCCTCTATTTCATTCTTCTGTGTTAATTTTTCTTCCCAGAAAGACTCCAAGCTATTTGAGGACACAGATGTTTAAAATACATACCAATATCTAGTCCAGAACCAGAAACTTTATCATCTTAGGTATCACGTGAAAATCCATAAAGCCTGCCTGGGCTGCATGGTGCTTTCATTCCCATAGGAAAACCTTAGGGTTGCCAGTGGATGCAGCTACACGCCATGAAACTATCTCACATGAAAAGGAATGGACAGAGGCTGACGTGCTTATTATTCATCTAGTGCTGCTGAGAATAAAGAAATAAATGACTTGGCTATGTAGTGAGGGACACACAATTTTTCTTCAACAGGACCTAGAAGGAAGATCAGAGCGAGATATGGCAATGTCTCCTGGCTCGGCTGTCTTTGATGTCTTAAGGGCTAAAGTAACGTGTTTGCTGAGACTGTGCCTGCTTCTGTCACCCAGCAAATTGGAAGAAAGTCTGTGAAACCAAATAGCCTCCTCCTTGGGGGCCACCTCTGTAAAACAGCATGATAGACTGGCCACTTAGCTAAATGAGATTCTAATCATATTCTGTGTTTTTTTTTTAAAAAAGCTGAATATCTCTTTCATTCAAGGAATCTGTGTTTCATGACCAAAGGTAATCCTAAAAATCCTGTGATTTATAATGAAATAAATACATTTGCTTTTTCATGGCATTCCCAGTCAAAGAACTTGTACTTCCCTTGGAACTGAAGAAAATAGTTAACAAATTCAAAGTGATCACAAAGTAATGCCAAGGTACTTTTTAATGGGAACTGTTCTTATCAATTTGGGAACTGACTAACCAGAGCAAAGTGTTTATGAACCACATTCTGAGACTTGTTCTCTGGACTCCGGGATGTGATTTTCATGATCCTTTTAAGGTTTTCCTTCTTGCTTCCACTGAAATCTGATGTCATCAGTATACTACCCACTGCAGCTGTTTTTACCTCATACACTTCCAGATGTATTCGTTTCCTTGATCTTCCTCAAACACTGTTTTAATCATCTGTGTATCAAGCTTAATAGAATCTTGGCAAAATAGATACACACATACATACACAAATTGAACATTAGACTCTCCTTGTGGTCTACTCTACTACATTAGTCAGTCTGCTCAGAAAAACCACAAGGCACTTCAGAAAAAATAATTTAGTATAGGAGGATTAAGTAAACAAGTGTGAAGTGAGCAACTGAATTTACAAATGAGCAATGTTTGGATTCTACAGCAACAGAACTCTGATCCACAGCCGCTGAAGAAAGCCTAACTACCTCCTCTGTCACAATCAGGTCTTATGTCGTCAGGAGTTAGCCAATGGCAGCCAACTTTCTTATGCTTTGTTTGCTCTGCACTCGAATACTGGGAAAAATATTCCATGCCAACTGTACTTCTCAAACCATTTCTACCCAGTAGCTCACTTCTCATTAGCCTACTTCCAGCTTCCTAAACCCGTGTCCACCAATTTGGGTCTACCTGATCTTTCCCTTTCACTCATGTGAAGGCATACATAATCCTTCCCTTTTGTTTACTTTACATCTTCCCCACTCTCCTCTCTGTTTGTCCTTGAGTCTCTGTCAAACGCAAATTTTATACTGGTTGAGTCCTTTGCTACAGTAAGCTCTGACTCAACACTTTCAGTTTATTCTCATTTGGGTGCTATCTAGATTTCTACAACAGAATAATGATAACAAATCAGAGACACTGATATGATGTATAGTTAAATACTAGGAAGAGGCACCAGATTTGTGTTTTGAGAAGACAATCTGAATAATAACAGCAAATGAAAGTTGAGATCACATTGAATAGAGAGGGACCTGAGGCCAAGGTTGACACATCCAGCCAATGCTAGCGTATAAGAAGGTCATGGCTGGCAGGGCTTCTGCATGTGTGTCGATGGTGCCCCTCAGATGCTGGCATGTCTGAGTAGATACAGAGACTGGTTCCAGATGTGCTAAAAGATAAAAACTGAAGGCAGGAATGCCAAATATGTTCCAATAAGAACAAGGACAGCAGAGAGAAGAAACACATCTCAACCTCATTCTGCTAAAACTTAGCCAAAAGCTGATAACGAAGGGAAATGCATTTTGCAGTATCCTAGGGCCACCACAGAACTGCAAGACAACAAAGCAGAAAGACAATAGCTTGATAAGCAGCACACTTCCATCCTTAAAAAAAATTTAATTTTAATAATGACTCACAGTCATTATTTTCCATTTTCTTTCCTTTTTGTATCGCTTTTTTGATCCCTCTTCTTTTTATCTAATCTTACTGAAGAATCTTTACTACCTCATCATTATACTGACCCCAACTAAACTATACCAAGAGAAGTTAGATTTTTAGACCTTAAATCAGCTAAATAAGCCTCTAAAGTGAAATAATGCCTGCTCTTTGTGGCAGCTGCAGCCAGTTGGGATTTCTAGCAGGGTTTTTGTCCTTGTTTGCTTTGCTATGCATGCTTCTGTGGTATCAGTGCATATGTGCTGGCAGATGCCAGGGTGACCACAAAGGTGAGGTTTCAGGGAGGAGGTGGGCTTTCTACAGTCTCACTGTGGGAACTTGTGTGTTTAACAAGGGCAAGGGCATGACGGCTCAATGGCTGGGAAATATGCAAATGCAGGAAATGAAGTCAAGGTTCATAACTGCAAAAGTATGTTTTTTTCTTACTTTTAAAAGCAATATAATTTGCAAAATTAATACATATTCATTGCTTAATAAAAACCTCTCCTAGCATGAAATATGAAAACCCTGCATGGTCCCATTATTTCCATTGTGTAGATCCAGCTACTCTTCATTGTGGGATGCCTGTTATATTAGATGGTTTTTTTCTTTGGGTTGGCTCCATCCATACAGACTTTGGGACTGGCTGCATGGCTTGTTTAATGAACAGGATCATAGAGAATCTGATGTAGGTAGTAGCTTAAAAGCCATTGTGGTTTGCCATCTCTGGCTACTGGAAATCTTCCTATCACCATAACCACTCCTCAGCTCATCTCTTGGAAGATAAATCATCACACAGAGAAGGCTCCTGTTCCATCCAATCATTCTATCTGCATCCTAGACATGTGACTGGATATAAGTGACATTATTCTAGAACACCCATCCCCAGCTGAATCTGAACAACTTCCATATTGATGAAGATTTTTGAAGCATAAGGACTAATAAAAGTTTTTCTAAGCAACTGAATGTTATAGTGGTTTGTTGCATGATGTAAGCTGATAAAGATTGATAAATTGACATGAAAGGGACAAATATATTAACATAAATGAAGCTGTACAAATATTTGGATACACCATTTAAAAATAATTACTAAATACCTATCATTATATGCCTCAAAATTTCTATGACTACACGTAAGGAGAGAGTCCTTAATCAGAAGCCTACAATCATAGTAAAATCGCTTTTTTTTTATAATGGAGACAAATATTAGTGGCCATGAAAATGAAATATAGATTTAAGTTACCCTAAATTCTGTACCAATGAGTTAACAATTGGATGAAGTTTTTTTTTTTTTTTTATAGTATCAAGAGAAACTCATAAATCAAGGTACTTTCCAAATACATTGGTAGAAAAATTAGGTAGGTGGGTCAAGATAAAATAGGAAAAATTCTGGTATCCACCTCAGACAACAGCTGTTAGCATCCATAGCCCTTTGGTTGGTTGGGGAAACCAGGATTCTGTTAATATATTCTAAATAATTTACCTAGTGGTCACAGGATGTTAGGTCCCTTGCAGAGGACGACAATAACTGGCTATGAAAAGGACTAAAGAAAGATGCCTCTAGATAATGTGACTCTGGGCCTGCAACATTGCAAACTTTCCATACCATTGAATTCCTGGTTAGTTCATTAGCCTTTATAAAGTTCAGGGGAAGATGCGGTTCTTCTCAGAAAGTCCCTTCATGCCACCATTCTGTCCTTGAAGGCGCTGTGTTATCAAACACTGAGCATCCTTTGTATCTACTTCATGAATGAAATGGTGCAAGTTTGGTCGGCTTCCCCTATTTTATTTGCTCAGTGTTCTGACTTAGGGGTATCTCAGTGCTGGCGAGCACAAATCCATTCCCATATACACAGACACCAAGCACGCTACTGAGTTTTCCAAAGCTTTAAATTTGGAGTCTGTTAGACCAAGTTACTCACATTTTTTTTTCAGATCTGCCATATGCTTTCACTTGGTTTTGGGCTTAGCTGGTTAAGACATATTTAAAAAAAAAATCAGTAATGATGAATCTGTAGGATTCAATTGAGTGTATCACATTTGAAATAACTGGTGGCTGTTGTATCACAGCTATCCGTTCATGAGCAAGTCTCGTTTCTCTTTTACTTATTTTTCTGTCTTTCATTATCAGTAGTGTTGGTTTGTTTGTTTGTTTTAGAATTTTCCAAATTTTGTTGTGATTTATTTCTTGATTTCCTCTTGTGGCTTTGTATTTTTGCCATAAGGAAAGAATATGGAAATTCGTTACATTTTTCAGATGTATAGGATAGATACCTTTAGTAGCTTCTTAAAGTTATTTAACTTTTCAGTGCCAATGTCCCACTCACGAATTCCAAAAGAAAAAACAACTGACATGCCATAGAGATAACTATATCAGATGTAAATAATGACAATTTCATCTCTTCACTTCTGTATTGTGTTTCCCTAAAGGAACAGAATTACAGAATTGATAGAATGAGATATATATATATGTATTATATATGAATATACATTCATACATACAAATATATATACTTACATATTATTGATATGTGTATAGAAATAATATATACTCATATATGTGAGATACATATCTTATATATATTATTTATATGTGATATATGTATGTAGGTATATATATATGTATATATATATATATATATATATATATATATATATACACATATATATGGAATTTCTTACAGGCTGTGGTCTGGCTAGTCCAACAATGGCTATCCCCCAATAAAAGGGCCAAGAACCTAATAGTTCTTCAGTCCATGAGACTGTATATCTTAACTGTTTTTCAGTATATGTCGAAATCCCAAAGAAGTAGGTTCTAACACCAGCAAAGAAGTCTTTCAGTTGCCGGACAGATGAACTTCCCAATGAGAGTGAGAACAAGCAGGGATAAAGCAAATCTTCACTCTTCTATGTTCTTTCTTGTGGGCTGATACCAGAATGTGAGGGTCATATTTAGGGTAGATCTTCTGACCTCAAATGACCCAATCAAGTATAATTCACAGGATTATTCTGTGGCCCAGCTGTTTTAGGTTTTAGTTGATTCAAGATGTGGCCAAGTTGACAACTAAGGTTAGCCATCACCTCTCTCTCTCTCTCTCTCTCTCTCTCTCTCATTATATATATAATTACAGCCTCTGTTGACAGCAGTATTTGCAGTAAGTCACTGATACAGATATCATACCAAATCACAGTTGCCTTTTGGTTCCCATACCTTGTACTTATAGTGCTGTTTAATGAAGAATGACCATGCAGTATCATCAAAGGTGTTTCATGTACCTGTTAAGGTGATCCTATACTTCTCGTCCTTATCCATGTACTGAATTATGCTAAAGCATGCTAATATTGCACCCATGAGCTAAATCTTTCTTAATCAGTCTATTCTGTTTGCATGCATTGTCGTGCTTTATTGGCAATGTTTTGTTTAAGGTATTATATTTCTGTTCAGAAATGAAATTGTTAAGTAGCTTTATGTTTTTATTTGTACCCTGTATTATTTATTAAAGGTTTTATTTTTTTAATTATGTGTATATATGTGTGTGGGGTTTAAATATGTTTTATTATTGTTGTTGTTGTTGTTGTTGTTACTACTGCTGCTGCTCCAGGAATTGAATTCAAGTGATGAGGTTTGCAGGGAAACTGCTGTTACCCACTAAACCATCTCACTGGCCCCAGTATCTAGTTTCAGTAACAGATTAATGCAGACAGTTTCCTGTTCCTGCTATTTTAACTCATGATAGACTTTGCTATAGTACGGCATTTTTTAGAAACTTTGGCAAATTTAGAATTTTTCATATTTTCCAAGCCTGGCTGTAAGTGTTAAAATCACCTGTCATCATGGTAGGTGGTGACATTAAGCTACATCTCTGTCAACCGTAAAATCACAGGAGTGAACCTCCAAAGCCATGTGATGCAGTGTGCGTCTAAACTGATACTCAGGAGATCACATGCATTGTCTGGTTAAGACACTTTCAATTTACAAGGGTTTTATCAGGATATAACTGCACCACCATTCACAGAGCATCTGTGCTTAGCCTTTCATCCTTGATGATTTGACATTTGCGAGCTACATCTTGAGGTACAAGGTGGGGAGTGTGTGTGTGTGTGTGTGTGTGTGTGTGTGTGTGTGTGTGTGTGTTTCTGCTAATGGCTTATATTTATTTCAAATCCAGGGAACTTTTTCTCTTTTTATCTCTCCCCATGTTTTCCATCTCTCTACTATCAGCCCCTTAGGGAATTTCTAGTCTTACCTTCTGAAACAGCTTCTGAAATTTCTAGTTCTCTTGGTACCTTATTTGTCTGACAATTTTCTCAGGTTTTTTTTTTTTTTGAGACAATAACTAATAATAAGAGCTGATATGTACAGAACTCTACACACAAGTGTGGTACTGAGTGTTCTAGGAACTCCATTCGGTATTTGTAATCACTCTCTCTTGTTTGAATGTGATGGTGTGGATTCAAGAAAACAAAACCACCACGCTAGGTATGTCAACAGAAAACACTTCCATGGGGGCGAATTCTCAAAGCAGATTTTGCAACACTGAATAAACAAAATGAATACCTTGCATAAACCCCTCATAGAAGTAACAGTGACTGGTCATATCTGTACCCCTAGGTCTGGCAGGATTAAGGAAAGAACCTAGGAAGTCAAGAGGGTTGGGGTACACAGCTGTGAGTAAGGGGTGCCACTCTGGGCAGAAGAGAGGAAAGGAGGAAATAGGAAAGGAGGCAGCGCTTATAGACTGACAGGTAGGGAAATATAAAGAAGCCTGTACTGGTATGTGGAACAGAGAGAGAGAACAGCAGGTGCTTCCAGGGTCTCTTCCTGCCGCTAGGAGATCAGTTCCCAGAACAACAAGCAAACAGACACTCCTCCCACTGCCTCGGGCCTCTTGGTGGTGTTCCTGTGGCCCCTATTAACACAGCTCCACAGGAAGCCAATTGACAAAGGAGAAATAACACCCTGTGCACCTCTCCAGCTCCAAAGAGGGTATATTTGGAGCTTGGAGAAAACAGCTTAATAACAAGCATAAGAATGTACACAATTATTTTTAGTGTCACCCAGCTAGTAACACATACCTTATAGTCAAACCCAGAGCTTGTTTATAGAGTGTGTGCTCAATGCTAACTATGAGTATTTGAAGTTGGAAATTTTGAATTTCTTGGCCCACTAGCCCAGTTCACTTAGCTTTTCCAGAACTTTTGCTTTTCTTCTGCCGAGTGGAATGGCTGAACTTGACTGCAATGGTGCCGGTCTTCATTTCTACTCTGTGTGTGCTTGATGTTGTTGTGAGTGAAACAGCCTTTTACATAAATTGGCTTTACTGACGCTGCCCTGTCCTGCCTGTTCTCCTCAGGCTCTGTCCTGGAGATGCAGCTCACTCCCCACCAGGGGATGGGGGTGGGATTTGCAAAGCACTGGTCTTCTCTCACTCTGCTGTTGACCCATGTGCTTTCAACTGTGTAGCTGAGATCTCTTCCAGGATAGTCCAGTTTTTCTGTGGATGGGGTGGGGGTGGGGGTGTGAGGTGAGAAACTGAGTTCTTCTGTGAGTAGCTTTCTGTCAGTTTGGTGCATAGCACAGTTAGCATCTGACTTCTTTGCCCGAGTTCTCACTACAGCGCAACCATTCCCTCTGTGTCTGATATTCCTTCAACTCCTTTAGAAGAAGGTGCCTGTAAGGGGGTAAAAGCTGGGACAGGGGGATGGATGGCTCAGTGGGAGAAGAGCCTGCTGCAGAGCATGAAGGCTCAAGTTCAGATTTTTCAAAAGCCAGGTGTGGTGGCATAAGCCTGGAACCGCAGTTTCTCTCTCTCTCTCTCTCTCTCTCTCTCTCTCTCTCTCTCTCTCTCTCTCTCTCTCATTCTGTGTGTGTGTGTGTGTGTGTGTGTGTGTGTGTGTGTGTGTGTATGTGTGTGTGTGCAGAAATAGACCTTTGGAACTTACTGATGGACAGTCTAGCCAAAAAAAAAAACAAGCCCCAGGTTCAATGACATACACACACACACACACACACACACACACACACACACACACAATTAATAAAAGAAGCTGATTATTGGCTCCTTGTCATGAGCAAGAAGGTAGATATGTATAGTTCGTATAAAAATATAACAAGTTATATTTTATTATGCTGATGGTCATCACAAAAGGTTCACACTCTAAACCCCTAACGATAGTCCCAAGCCTACCTCCCCAAGGCTGCTCACCTGTGTGACACATCTTAGCTGAAGGTCAGGTTCACTCTCTAACAGAAGTCTCTGATTAGAAAGTCGGGATCCTGGGGGAGATTCTCCAGCAGCAGGGCAGATCAAGGTGGCATCTCTCCAGATGTGCAGAGCAGAACATTGCTCTTGATCATGTGAAGGCCTAGACTTAACTTTACAGGCTTCATTTTAGGGAAAGGGCCATAATCCTAGACAACCTGCTGTGCTCGGTTCCAGGAAGGACCTCAGGAATGTGCCATGACAACTTGAACGGGATACAGAGCAGTATCCTCCTGCAGACATCCTGTCTGTGGTTTATGGCCCTTGAAGATATCTAGGTAATCCTGCTGAGCAGTCCAGATAATCGTGTACAGTGGGTTGTGGTTCCCTGCCAAAAGTCTAACCCAATGTGGTTTCGCACTCAAAGTCTTGACCAATAGTTTCAAAAAATCACCTTGCGCCATATCCATTCTACCCAATACCAAGTTGCCAATTCCTGGCTTGTGGTTTTTCCCTATAAAAGCCCTCTATACCTGGGCTCCTGGCCGCCACCACATTTCATTCCATCTCCTGTGCAGTGGCCCAGGTTGAACCTGAATAAAAGGACCCTTTTGTGCTTGCATCGGAAACTGGCTCCTTGGTGGTCTCTGGGGGTTTCATGAAACGGGCACAACAATCACTGTTTATGTACTGCCCATTAGGCATCATGGGGTTCTAGGACTGTGTCTGATTATCTCGAGTGAGTGATGTCACTGAGTTCTGGTTATCAGGTGAAGCCTTGAGTGTAGTGGGGATCCTGACTAAGCCATTTTAACATGTCTAAAAGGCATTTTTACGATGTTCATTGCACTCCTGCGCTGATCACTCAGTGACATGGAACTCAATTATGTTCCTCCCCAATTTTCAAGTAGAAAAATGTACTCCTTATTAGGAGAAATTCTTTTTTTTCTGGTTGCATTCCTTTCACTTTGCATGGTTCATTCGAGAACATCAGGGGCTTGGTAGACAGCTCAGGCCACAAAGAGCTTTCTGCAAAAGCATGTTGGCCTGAACTTCATCACCAGCACCCATGAGAAAAGTTAGGCACAGTGATGTGTAGCACGAATCTTAAAAGGTCTTATTAATAAAAAAAAAAAAAAAAAAAAACTCAGAAGCCAGATATTGGGGTGAATGCTGAAAGATCAGAGAGACAGAGCAAGCCACATCCAACCTCACCTTGGTGATTCCTCAGCTGATCTTGTTTCCTCAAACTGTAAGCCTCTGAGTCCTCACCCAAATGGATCTCAGCTGAACTGTTGCTAAAAGCCTAAAAGCTTAATGGGGATCTAGTTCCTGGTCCTCAGGCTTTATATACCTTTCTACCTCCTGCCATCATTTCCTGGGATTAAAGGCATGTGTCACCATGTCTGGCTGTTTCCAGTGTGGCTTTGAACTCACAGAGATCCGAATGGATCTCGGCCTCTGGAATGCTAGGATTAAAGGTATGTGTGCCACCATTTTCTGACCTCTATGTCTATCTAGTGGTTGTTCTGTTCTCTGACCCCAGATAAGTTTATTAGGGTGCACAATATATTGGGGGACACAATATCACCACAGTGATGTGCCTATAATCCCAGATATGGAGAGGCAGGAAGAGGAGGATCCTTGGAGTTCGCTGTCCAGCAAGTCCAGCCCAAGCAGCAAGTCACAGGCCAATGAAAGATCCTGTCTCAAACAGAATATATTTGGGAATATGTACATATATACATATACACATATACATATATGCATGCAATAACAACTAGTGAGAAAAAGAGGCCCTCAGTTTGAAGAAGTGTGGAAAGTTTTGGAGGAAGGAAAGGGAAGGGAGAAATGTTAAGTAAATTGTAGCTGTAAATTTTCTCTGGTCCTACCCAGCCCCACAATCCTGTAGCCGCTTATAAAATAATCAGTCAGAGGCTTAATATTATTTACAAACTGTATGGCCTATGGCAGGCTTCTTGCTAGCTAGCTCTTTTAGTTTAACTCAACCCATAACTATTAATCTATGTATTGAAACTTGTTCTGTGGCTCTACCTGAGTCCCATTACATGTTGTTCCTTGGGCAGCAGGCTCAAGTCTCTTCTGCCTCTCCTTTCTCTTCTTGTCTCTCTGCTTAGATTTCCTGCCTGCCTCTAAGCTGTCTTGCCATAGGCCAATACAGCTTTATTTATCAACCAATCAGAGCAACACATATTCACAGTGTGCAGAAAGACATCCCACACTGTAGCTGGAGTTTTCTCCAGTCCTGCCTGGGCCCGCAGCTGCTCAGAGCCAAATAAACATACAGACGCTTATATTAATTAAAACTGTTTGACCTAATGGCTCAGGCTTCTTGCTAGCTAGATCTTAGACTTAAATTAACCCATTTCTATAAATGTATATCTTGCCATGTGGCTCGTGGCTTACTGGTGTCTTCACGTCTTCCTTCCTGTGTCTGGCTGGCGACTCCTGACTCGGCCTTCCTGTTCAGAGAATTCTCTCTGCTTGTTCCACCTATACTTCCTGCCTGACTACTGGCCAATCAGTATTTTATTTATTAACCAATCAGAGAAACACATTCACAGCATACAGAGCAATAGCCACAGCACCACATCAGTAAATTATAATCTCTAAAATAAAAATAAGTAAGGTAAGTGCTCTTCTGGTAGACTGTATTTTCCACAAAAAAATTAAATAAGTAAGTAAATTTTAAAAAATAATAAAACCACTGAAACCTTTATAGCTGCAGGGTCTGCAGGGTCTTGAGACTCTCTCATTTCTCTCATCAGAATGCAGAGTTTAATTTCTACCCCTTGAATATAGGTTATTGTGATTGCCTAATACACTAAAGCAGAGACATATGTGACTTTTAAGACTAGGACACAAGAGGTGATAGTTTCCATCTGGCTCTTTCCTCTAGGGACATAAGTTTCTGGATAGTCACCATATTTTGAAGAACTGCAGCTGTCCTGGCAGTAATTAGAATACCCTAAAACACTTTTGCTCTGTCCTTTAATTGTCAGGTTATTGAGATTAGACAACCCACCTCCATCCCAAATTGGAATTTCAAGCTCCTGAGATATCTCAGTGGGTAAAGATGCTTCAGATGCTATAGAACCTGGTGGTCTGAGCCTACCCCCAGGACCCATACACAGGTGGGTAGAGAAACCAAATTTCACAAAATTGTCCTCTGACCTCCACATACACACCATGATATGTGCTTCCCCACACAAATATGCAATAATAATGAACACAATTATTTTTAAATGTCATTTCACCAGTTTCATCCATGGAGAAGAAAAAGACTGGGGTCAGGGGGTCAGCCACCTGGGGTGTGTGAAGAGACTTGTTTCTCCTGAAAGATGTTTCAGAGTTACTTGTCACATCTCCTTGCTGGAAAGACTAAAGCTCAAACAATGGTGATGGGTGGCACGGATCACACCTTGTTGGAGGACTAGAGAACTGTCCTCTGTTTCAATTTAAATGTCTCCCCAAACCCTAAATATGGAATTGGGTGCCTACTGGATTTCTTTCTTCCTCTTGCCAGTGTGGTAACATTGAACAAGTTTCTTTCTCCTTTTGACTACTGTGTGTTCCTTTAATTGGTCTCCTGATGGTAGATGATCCAGCAGAGTTTGTTGGAGCTATCAGGCCCAAGGCTTTGACTGGAGCAACTCCATAATCCCAGCACTCGGGAGGCAGAGCCAGGCGGATCTCTGTGAGTTCGAGGCCAGCCTGGGCTACCAAGTGAGTTCCAGGAAAGGCACAAAGCTACACAGAGAAACCCTGTCTCGAAAAACCAAAAAAAAACAACAAAAAAAAATTCCCATCCATATGGAGAGGCGACTTGTTGGGGATGTGGCTAACAGTCCACACTGAATTCCAGTATACTGCCATTGTCAGTGGGAATTTAACTGCCAGGCCTGAGGTGAACATCCTTCAGGTGATTTTTCGGCCCCCCTACTTTGGTATCTCCCAGTCCTCAGAAAAGGAGGAAGTGTCTGAGACACCTCTCGTGCACTCTTGCAGCAAATTCTAATGCTCCCGTGTTGCCTCAGAGCTCATTTTGAATGTAGGTTTAACTTATAATCACTGTTCAGTTACTTCAAGCAGTTTTCATTTCTACTGCTGACTCCTCGATATGTTCTATGTTGTATAGGTGCAACTCTATGTGACTACTGGATGCAACTCACCCTGCCTTGCCTGTGACCCATGTACTTACATGAACAGCAGATAGCACAATGATCATCTCTCAGTCACAGGTTGACCTCTCAGGGTTTATGTCTGTTTACTGAAAATACACCAAGACAAACTCCTCATGTGAAACCTCTTAGAAAACCCTGGATCCAAGTAAGGGCTTGGACTCCGATTTCCCATGCCCATTCTCACACTCTCCACGCTCTGACTGAGCACACATGTCCCAAATCAAATTATGTTGCTCACACTTTACTGTGAGAGCTGTAATAGCGTTGGATGTTATTACACCTTTGTTGAATTCTTTCTTCAGTATTTCATGTTCTGAACATACCTTACCTAACTCCTTCCTGGGCTACAGAACTCCTTTAGAGTGATTATCACAGTAAGGTTAAACTGGACCCAGATAAGATACAGTCAATACAAATTTCCCATAAGAATGACATTTGGTATGGTGGTTGAAATGAGACTGTCCCCTATAGACTCATGTACTTGAATACTTTGTTCCCATTGGTGGTGCTGTTTGGGGACATTTAGGAGGTGTGGCCTTATTGGAAGAAATATATCACTTGGGGTAGACATTGTGCTGTCAAAGCTTCATCAATCCCAGTACAGGTTCCCTTTCTTGCTTTCCTTCTCCCTCTCCTTCCCCTCCACCACTCCTGCCTCTTCTATGTGCTTCATGCTTGTGGTTCAAGACATGAGCTCTCAGCTTCTGCTCCAGCAGTCTTACCTGCCACCTGCTGCCATGCTGCCTCTGCCCTCACGGGGTTCTAATGCTCTGGAACCATCAGTCCGAATAAACTCTTTCTTCCATAAGTTTCCTTGGTCATGGTGTTTTTTCACAGCAACAAAAAAACTAATTCATAAAACATTCTTTGTAAGAAACAAAACAGTCGTGACTAAATACCCAGGAGCCCTGTAAAGGCATAACTAGAGTTATAGGCACCCGTATAAGAGGTCAAGACCAAATCAGAGTAAAATACAACAGCTCTGTTCACACTCCCGACCCACAGACACTGTAATAAATGGCTGTTTGGGCTACTAATTTCCCTCTCTGTAAAAAAAAATAGTAGTGAAATATGCATGGCATAAAATTTTGATCATAACAATTTCTAACTCTATAGTACAGTGATATTAAACACATTCATAAGGTTGTACAACTGTCCTCAGCACACATCTGTATTAATTCCTTTCACCTTTATTCTAATTTACTTCTATATTGCTGTGATCAGAGTCCATCACCGAGGGAAGTTAGGGCAGGAGCAGATTCAGGAACCATGGGGAGAAGCTGCTCACTGGTTTGCTCCCCATGGCTTATTCAGCCTGCTTTCTTATATAACTCAGGAGCACTTGCCCAGAGGTAATACCATTCATAGTCAACTGGGCCCTCCCACATCAAACATTGATCAGGAAAATGACCCACAGAAATGCCCACAGGCAAATCTGGTGAAAAAAAAAAAAATCCTCAATTGAGGTTCCTTCTTCTCTAGTTTGTTGTTTTTAAACTAAATCTCAGTGTTATGATTTTACCAATAAAGACTCGGGAGTCAGATGCTGGGATGAAAACCTGCTTATTCAGAGAGGCTGAAGAGCAACCAGCTGACATTAGCAGCCTCCTTAGCAGACATCTCAGGAAAAAAAAAAAAAAAATTCCTCATCAGCTGTCCCAAACCAAAAAAGCCACCAAACTCCAAGTCCCTTGTAGCCGTATTTTGCTTGTGCTCTCACAAATAAAGCTTGCCAGAGTATGGAGCTAGCTACCACAGGCCAGACATGGTGGCACACACCTGTAATCCCTGCACTTGGGAAGAGGAAACAGGGAGTGATATGGCTAGGCTGAGAGAGGAAGTGATAAGGCAGGGTAGAGACAGGAGCTCGCCCTTTTCAGTCTGAGGATTTCTAGAGGTAAGGAGTCTTTCTAATGGCTGGCTGCTCTGCTTCTCTGATCTTTCACCTTTCTCCCTGATATCTGACTCTGGGTTTTTATTATTAAGGCCAGTTAGGATTCGTGCTGCAGTCCCTCTTCACTACTTCCTGTGCATTTCTCTCTCCATTTTCCAGACTCCTTACCTCTCTATGGCTATTTCCTGTCAACTTTTGCTGCTTCCACCTTTTGACCCATATTTGATTTTATTTAATTAATGCAATTTTGGGGTTCACAGTGTGATCAAAGATCCCGTAACACTAGCTGGTGTCAAGTTAACAAAAACAAACATGCTCAATCTTGTACAAATAAAGTTCTATACCCATTAAACAATAAATCTCCATTCCCCTCATTCAATTCCAGTTTTAGTCCCTATCGTTTTGACTACCCTAAATACTTCAAATAAGGAGGGTCATACTTATTCAGTTTTTGTGAATACTATTAGCATATTGTAATATTTATCAGAATAACATTTTTTGTTTTTATTTTTAATTATGTGTATGTGTGTGGGTCTGTGGGGGGTTATGTACATGTGAGTGTAGGTGCCTAAGGAGGCCAGAAGACGGTGTCAGACCCCCTAGAGCTGAAGCTACAGACAGTTGTGAGCTGCCTAACATGAGTTCTGGAAACCCCACTCAGGTCCTCTTCAAGATCAACTGTTCTTAACCACTGAGCCATCTCTCCAGCCCAGGACATATTTTTGCCTTTGGAGCTCTCTTTGTTTTTTGTTTTCGTTTTTGTTTTGTTTTGTTTGGTGTCATTTGTTGAAAGATTTTCCATTCCCTTTCCCTTTATGATGGTCTTGACAGACTTTTCAAAGATCTTTTGACCATAAATATAAGCTCACTTCCTGGGCTCTCTATTATACACAAGAAGTTTACATGTTTTCTTATATATTAATTAATACCATATTGTTTTGATTGTTGTAACTTGCTTTTGAAATCAAGAACTATGAGTCTTCCAGTTAGGCTGTTCATTTGCAGGACTTGATAACTCAAGCACCCTTATAATTCTGTATGACTTGTAGGATAGAGTTCTTTACTTATATGACTACATTTATATACCTACAGAAGAAGTCATTGAAATTTTGTGGGGCATTGCATTGAATTTGTATGTCACATTGAGTAGTGCCTGTAATCTAACAAGACTAAGTCTTAGAATCCATAAATGTGGAATGGGTTTCCACTTGTTCACTCTTTTTTTTCCTCCATCAGGGTTTTGTAGTTCTCATTATACTTATATTTCACAGCTCTGGTTCAGTCCAGTGTCAAGAATTTCTTCTTCTTGATATGGTTATAAATGTGATTGAGTTTGTAATTTCCTTTCAAGGTTGCTCATTCATAGTTTATAGAACTGCAACTAGATTTGCATGTTGATTTTTTTATTCTGTTACTTCACAGAAATGATTTAATAATTCTAATAGAATTTTTATTGTATATGAAATATTTTATGTATTCAATACATGAGACTGATTCAACTGTAAACTATTTAATAATAGGACTTCTTTATTTATGATGAGGATGACTTATTCTTGTTTGTTTCCTAGTTGCTCTGGCTAAACTCTTCAGTACTATACTGGATAGACGTAAACAAAGCAAGCACCCTTGCCTTATTCCTTATTCTGGTATAATTTAATCTTCAGCATTGACTAGTATATTTACAGTAGGTTCTTAATGTGTGACTTCTACTATAAAAGGATAGGTTCCTACAAATACCAGCTTCTTAAGTATTTTTAAAATCAATGGGTCTTGTATTTTGTCAAATGCTTCTTTTATATTATATGACTATGTATATTTTCTCATGACTTGGTTCATGCAGATTCTTTGTTTTGTTATATTGATTAACCTGCATGTGTTAAACTATCTTTACATTCCATCAATTGATTTCATTTCATTATATTATATAATACATGTAATATGTTGCAGAATTTTGTTTTCTTATATTTTATTGAGGATTTTTGTGTTGAATTTCAAAAGAGAGTCTGGTCCACAGTCTTCCTTTTTTACAGTCTTCACTGTGATATCAGGCTAAGACCTACCTCACAGAATGAGTTCTTTCCTTTTATAAGAGTCAAAGAAGAAACTTTGACAAAGCATATTAGTTCTTTAAGTATTTCATAGATTGAGCTAATGAGACCACCACATCTATTTTGCAAACGTTTATTTAAATCAAGCCCCTTTACCATTTACAGATCTGCTCAGACTTGCTGTTCCTTGGTGATTTACTACTGCAGGCTTTTCCTTTAAAAAAATTGTTCATTTCATCTAGGTTATCCAACTTGCTGGCATATAATTTTTTTAAATACACTTTTATAATGCGTTTGATTTTGGTAGAATCATTAGTAGTGCCACTTTTGCTTTTTATTTCTGGCTTTAGTCATTTGAGTCTTGTCTCTTTTTTGGTTGCTCCATGCAGTTGCATTTATTGATTTGGGTGGTCTATAAAAGAATCAACATTTGTTTAATTTCTTTTCTCTAGATTTTTTCCCAACTCACACATCTCTTCTTTAATCACTATTTCTTGCCATTTGCTAGCTTTGCGTTTACTTTACTTTTGCTGCTACAAATTGTTCTGCTAACTTGTTGGTTTGCCTTTCATCTCTCATTGTTGCTTTAAGCACTTGTAGTGACAAATTAGACCACAGTCCTCCTATCTTCACATCCTGTAAGTTTGGAAATGTTGTGTTGTCACTTTTAGTCATCTCTCTGTGTATATCTCTTGTGAGTTCCTCTTGGGTAGGTTAAGGCTGCATTGTTTAGATTCTGTAGCTCAGTGGAAGAGTTCTTGTCTTGCACAAGGCCCTATATTCTATCCATAGAAAACAGAACATTAGGAATAATGTCTAAATGTGCTAGAACTGTCGATTCTCGCTTCAGATCTTAAAAGTTTTGTCTATTTTGATGACATGTGATGAAGGATATAATTGATAATTACATATCCTAAGATATTTTATTAATCCTTTAAGAATTACATAGAATGTATTTCAGACATATTTGCCTCCACCTCTACCCATAACTCTTTCCAATCTACCTTGTCTGCCTACCCTCCAACTTCATGTCCTCTTTTATTTTATTTTATTTTTTTCTGATAACCCATTGAGTTCAATTTGTGCTTTCTACACACTCCTGAGTGTGGAGCCATCACTGAAATTTAGGCTTACATATATGGTCCTTATTTGACTCTGGTAATATTTTCACCTTAGATCTATTTTGTACCTTAATATAGACACTGCTCATTCGCAGTTCCTTGCGTGAATGAATTACCCTACCCATCCTTCTACTTACAACCTCTTTGCATCTTTGAATCTAAACCAATTCACTAGTAGATGGCACATGGTTGTATTTTGTCCTTTTTAACTCTTCCTTACCTTCTGTCTTTTGACTAAACAGTTTAATACCTTTCCTTTTGTGAATATCCTATATATTTTTTTATATGTGCTATTTCCTTTTGGGTATTATGGGACTGTACTTGAGATCCTAAAGTTAAACTACTCTAATTTGAAATTTCTGAAGCCATAATTAACATTTTGGTTAACTTTCCTCTTTTGCTCCTCCTTTCTGAACCTTGAAGATATCAGCTTATTTCCTTTTAGTGTACCCGGTTTCTCATGAGAAGAATCTAAAGGTCTCAGAGACACTGTTGTATGTAACTCCTCTCTTTGTCTAATTTTGTTCCTTTTAAGCTAATTTCAAGATTCTCTCTTTGTCTTTTCCAAGTTTGATCCAAAGGTACCTTGTAGACGAATCTTAAAAGGTCTTATTAAATGAAAATAAACCCAGAGCCAGGTATTGGGGTGAATACTGAAAGATCAGAGAGACAAAACAAGCCACAGTCACCTCACCTGGCCAACTTCTCATCATGGTAACATTATGGGAAGTAAGTCAGTAAGCAGCACAACTCCATGGCCTCTGCATGAGCTCCTGCCTCCAAGTTCCTACCCTGCTTGACTTTCTGTGGTGTTGAACAGCAATGTGGAAGTGTAAGCCGAATAAATTTTTCCTCCATGACTCACTTTTTGGCCATGGTGTTTCGGTACAACCACAGTAACCCTATCTAAGCTATTGGCGTAAACCGTGCTGTGTCTATGATTTGCTCTTGACCTCATAAGCGCAGAGCCATTGGAACACCAAATTTGAACTAAGACCTCTTAAAATTGTATGCCAAAAATGATCCTTCTCTCTTAATACATCCATTGCTTTAGGCATTTTTCTTAGAGTGATGCAAAGCAGAATAATGCAAATTTCATTAGATGCTGTGATTTTTCACCACAGTTATTATTTCTGCAAATATTTTCTCTGTTTCTTCCCCATCCCTTTTGTGGTTCCCAAAACGTACACATTGGTTCTCTTGTTGTTTTCCCACAGATCATTTACACTCTGCTCATTTTTCAGTTATTTTATGTTATTTGTACTCATTACTCTTCATTGAACTATCTCCATATTCACAAAGTCTTCCTTCTGCCTGCCAACACCTGCCTATAAATATGGTATCTTTTCATGAAAGTTAGTGTATGTCTTCAGGTCCAGATTTTATTTTTGCTTTTTAAAAAATTATTACTTTACTAATATAGCCTTAATATTCCTGTATCATTTATTTTTTTTCTCTGTATCTTTTATAGTTCTTTAAAACATCTAGGATATTTCTTCACAGTCTTTGCCTACTATATGTGCTATCAGATCTTTTAGAGAGAAAGCTCATTTTTCCCTTTTAAACCTCTCATGCTGGCTATTTCTTTTTATGCTATGTTGCCATTATTGTAGAAAACTGGACATTTGAAGCAAGCATGGTGTCAATGCTACAAATCATACTCTTTCCCTTCTGTGGACTTTTCTGAGAGAGCATTGCTTCTCTTGGAGACTGTGTCTGTGTCAGTCCTCAGTCTGAAGAGTGAACAGAGTTCTCTCTGACATTTCTTGTCTGTACTTTACCTAGGCATGTGCAACTACTCCTTATTTTCATCGTATGTCAATAGCTCTTTAATATCTTGGGACGGAAGGACACCAGTCTTTAAAATTCACTAGAAAACACTTTTAGTCAGTGGAGAGGGACTTATAACAAGGAGACAAATGCAAGAAGAATGGCTTCACCATCTGAAACTCTCTGTCCAGAAGCAGTAACCAACAACCACAGCATGGATCATTCATAGTTAAAAGCCCTTTTTCTGTTCATCTTGACTCCAAGAAACTGTTCATCCGTTGTTCCAGGAACACTGCTTAAAGAGGTCAAGGGGCAGAGCTGGGTTAGCAACAACAAGGGCCAAGAACAGAAATGGAATGAGTTCAAATCTTTGTCTAGAAGTTACAAAACATCAGTAAACTTTAGTGGTTCTAAATAATCTCGACAGGGTCTATCAGTACAGTTGTCGTCTAGCTGGTTGTATTAGTTGTCCTGTTGAGGAGGTAAAATACCATGCCAGAAACAACTAAAGGAAAGAATCACTCATGGCTCACACACTTCAAGGAAGGTATACTGGCAATAGCTTGAGGAAGTTGGCTACATTGCATCTGGAGTCAGGAAGGGGAGAGCAATGGATGTCTGTGCTCAGCTCTGTCTCCTTAGCGAGGGATACAATCTCGTGGAATGCTATCATGCTCATTTAGGGTGAATCCCTTTACTTCGCCTAACCTAATTTAGATTATCTCTTCACAATCAAGGACATGGATTTGTTTCCATGGTAGTCCTATATCTCATCCAGTTGACAATCAATGGTAATCATCTCAATGGTAAACTAACTCGTGATATGGCCTGCTCTTCCACTTTTGCAGAATTCACATATTCATGCTACTACATTATAGCAAAGACTTTAATATAGCAGTAAAAAATGCACAGCCTGCCATTACTCTGAACAAAAAGGAAAGCTTACCCTGTGCTACTGAAATACCTAAATATTTGAGGTTATATACTTAAAACATTATATATAAAAGAGCTAGGCACACACAGCTTGGATTAGAGTTCTAGAATGTATTTCCTTACTAGATGTGAAACTCAGTATTACTCACGGCAAGCTCCGTGACCCGGGTGAGGACCTTTCCCCATTCTCTGCCATTTTTTTCTGTTTTACAGCTGGAATGGTTTAAAATTGCAATAGATATTTCTCATGTTTAATTGAACACTTCTTCCCGTGTTTAAAGGCATTTTTCTCTAAGCATCCTGTATAATAACTTGTCAACCTTGACCTTACTACCACATACTAAACATTTTTGCTGAGAGTCATTTTTCCCCCCTTGGCACCTGCATTCCCTTGCTTTTCAATTTGGGAGATTTGATGAGAATTAATAATTTATTCATTTGGAAGAAATTGATAAGTTTATTATTTAGCAAGTGTATTTGAGAATGCCTTAGGCTCATCTGTCAACACTCCCAGTTCCTTCAGCTCATGAATAAAAACATAGTCAGGGTCTTCCCCAAGTAACTGCCTAGGTCAACCCTTTGAAGAGAAATCCGACTGGTTAAGGCCTAGTTTGGTTATTAGTTTTTACTGAGTAAGACTCTTTTTACTCTGAACGCTCGATACAGGAGACACTGGAAAATTTTCTCTCTATGTGTCTGTGTGCAAAACAGTCATAAAGTTGTGTGTGAAGATTGTGTTCAGTCAAAGATCATCCTACATTTCCCTAGTTGCCTCCAAATAGCACCTATGATGAGATTTAGTAGACTAAAAGATTTACACGGCAGCTAATTCTAATACAATTGCCATCTCCCATCATTTATAACCCTGCCATGCCATTTATAGATAAAATAATGAAATTCTATAGAGGATTAATTTAATGTTCCAGAAGAACTTTCTATATCTGTTCCTCTGTTACTTAATATGTGGAGAAGGGGCGAAAAGGCCCTGGAGAGATGGGGTCTATTTCTCTACTTGCATCAGATGTAAGGAAGCAGAAAGTGATTTCTGCTCCAGGTTTCTCTGATGAAAAACTTTTACTTGCTCTTCATTTTTTCCTTGTTCGTTTGAAACAGAGTGTCACCCTCCAGCCCAGGCTGGCCTTGAACTCACAGCAAACCTCTTGCCTCAGCCTCTTGGATGGAACTCTTTCTGCTTATCAACAGTTGTTGATTTTCCTACATGAGATCTAGGTAATGAGCCATGGGATCTTATTTGGAAGTTAAATGGACTACAAGGCTGACAGGGTCAAATAACACTTCACTATTTGTTGGATAAAGTAGTCCGGTGTGGTGATATTGTGTTCCCCAAAATATTGTGCACCCTAATAAACTTATCTGGGATCAGAGAACAGAATAGCCACTAGATATAGAAGCCAGAAAATGGTGGCACACACACCTTTAATCCTAGCATTCCAGAGTCAGAGATCTCTCTGGATCTCTGTGAGTTCAAGGCCCGCAGGGCAGTGGTGGCACACGCCTTTAATCTGATCATATGGTAGGCAGAGTCTGTGTGTTCAAGGACATAGCCAGCTTGGAGACACATGCCTTTAATCTCAATACCAACCACAGAGACCTGGAGATCTGTACAGACAAGCAGTGACAAGGAGGTCATGTGGTTGGGTTTAAAACCCATGAGAAGGCAGAACAGAAAGTCAATAAAAAGACAGACACACAGGAAGTAGGTCTCTTTTTCGGGGGAAGGACGACAATGGCAGCAAGGGATAAAAAGGCGGTTTTAGTCTCAGCTCTTAGCTACTCCTCTGACCTCTTGGGCTTTTAACTCCTCTTTGTTTCTTATTTAATAAGACCTTTAAGATTCGTGCTACAAATGGAGCCCAATGTTCGTGGTATGAATTTGAGAAAAAGCTGCTTGCCTGTGGCCTTGCAGGCTCCAGCTCAGACCAGAGCTAGCCTCAGCTGGTTGTGATGGTGCATGCCATAAGATTTACTGAAGGAGACAGAGACAGGAGGATCTCGAGTTTGAGGCCGGCCTAGGAAGCTTTCTAAGGAGAAGCTTCGGCCAGGGCCAAGCCACGAGCCGTGGCAGGACCATGGAGGCAGTGGCTGCTGCTTTGAGTTGCTGGCTGCTTCTCATCATGTTGGTGACTGCAGTGATGTTGCTACCTGGGACAAAGGGTTTACTGCTGCTTGTTTGGAGAACAATTGCCAGGACTATCGTGTTACAAGAAAACTTTGGCAAAGGTCAGTTTGGAAAAGTTTGGCAAGACAAATGAGACAAATGGTGGAGAGAAATTGCTGTGAAGATTTTCTCTTCTAGGGAAGAGCGTTCATGATTCTGAGAGATAGAAATTTATCAGACTGTGATTGCTCCAAACCACAGAAGAGGAAAAAAAAAAAAATGTCTGCACGAAACCATGCCTAACAGTGACTTTGAAATCTTCAAAAAGATGACAGGAGCCCACAATGACAATTCCACATGGACTATGATAAAGCCATTAAGCTGATTAACACCACCAAAAGATCGACTTTGGACTACAAACTGCTCAGGACAATTTTGAGATGGCTAGCTGAGATGATCCAGCCGGACAGACTACTTGAATAAGGACTTGAAATAAGCCCTGCACTTTCTCATTATGCAGCAGCTGGACAAATGATAGAGGACTTGACAATTAACCCAAGAAATTTCTTTTCAAGATTCCCTAAAGATGTCTTTACCCCCAGAAAGCAGGAAGTAATTTTAAGAAAATGATACCCACATTCCCAAGAGGTGGGATGGGAGTTTTTTGGTCATTCAGTGACTTATGGATAATTGTCATTGTTTATGATGGTTGGTTACAAGTTTTTAACTGTTAATGGGCAGTAAAAAAGCTGAACAAGGAGATTAGATTTAGAGTTTTTGTTTAAAAAAATAAAAAGATAAAAGAGAATATAGATATGAGGTACATCGTTGAATCTACTCTGAGAAAAAAGATAAAGAAATAATAGGATAAATGGGTAGATCATTGAATCTACTCTAAAAAGAAAAAGGAGAAGATATAAACATGACAAAAAGTAGATTACTCAATCTATTATGAAAAGAAAAAAGGACAGAATATGGATAAAATAAGATAAAAAGGGAGATTATTGAATCTGCTTTTAAAAAGGAACTACTTGTTTTAAATAGGGTAAGTAATGAAATTTTTTTGTCTGAGTTTATCAAATGTTACTGGACTGGACATTGTTATATATTAATGGAGTTTTTTTGTCTGAATCTGTCAAATGTTAATGGACTCTATATCGTTAATGTAATTCTTGACTGTATATATTGTATATACTTATTGGATATAGTTTTTCTTGTATTAGTTATAAGCTTTTTTAAATTTTAGATGTAAAAGGGGAAATGTGGTGATATTGTGTTCCCCAAAATGTTGTGCACCCTAATAAAATTATCTGGGGTCAGAGAACAGAACAGCCACTAGATATAGAAGCCAGAAAATGGTGGCACACATGCCTTTAATCCTAACATTCCAGAGGCAGAGATTCCTGTGGATCTCTGTGAGTTCAAAGCCACACTGAAAACAGCCAGGCGTGGTAACAAGAGCCTTTAATCCCAGGAAGTGATGGTTGGAAGCAGAAAGGTATTTAAGGCATGGGGATGAGAATCTAGATGCTGGTTAAGCTTTTAGGTTTTGAGCAGCAGTTCAGCTGAGATCCATTTGGATGAGGACTCAGAAGCTTCCAGTCTGAGGAAACAGGATCAGCTGAGGTATTGGCAAGGTGAGGAAGCTGTGGCTTGTTCTGCTTCTCTGATCTTCCAGCATTCACCCCAATACCTGGCTCTGGGTTTGTTTTTATTAATAAAACTCTTTAAGATTCATACTACAGTCTGGTGCCACTTTTAAGCCATTACCACATAAATAATTGCCTGTAGTGATTGAAATTCAAGATGACAGCATTGATGATTCCTTTAGTTCTTCTCGTGTGTGTGTGTGTGTGTGTGCATGCATGAATGTCTGTGTATGTTTGTGTGTGAAGGTGCACATAGGCACATATGGGCAAAGGATAGAACTTAACTTCAGGTTTCTTGGGATGCTGTCTACCTTGACTTTGAGACAGGGTCTCTGATCGAGCCTGAGCTTAGTGATATGAACAGACCAGTTGGCCAGCAAGCTGTGGTGACCCACCCCTCTCTTCCTCCCAGGATCTAGGGCCACCACACCTTGCTTTTCATCTGAATTTTGGGGACAAAACTCAAGTCCTCATACCTGCACGGCAAGGACGTTTTGACTGAGCAATTTCCCTAGCTCTTCCTTAAGGCTTGATAAAGCTACTTTGCCTATAGTCTGTGTCGTGTGCATGTTTATAAAAGGAAACACATATCACAGAAGTCTGTTTTGAGAGCAATTACATGAGAACAGCCAAAGCAGAGGAATTTAGAGTTATCAAGAACCAACCCACTGTCTAATTTATTTTTGATTGCTGTGGAACTGAAGATGAGAGATGAGACAGCCTGCCAGAGGACTTTGCATCTATTTCTTCAGCTCCTTTAAGGTAGGCCATTTCTGAGGTCTCATCTCGACCCATCATCCTTATGGACAGTTGCCAATCTTCCTCCTCAGCAAATAACACCACAGTGTATGTAAGAGAGCTCGGAAGAAATGAGTAAATGACCCATTTACTCAATTATAAGGGACTAGGAACATACATGTGTCTATGAAATGTGTCTTTGTTTCTGCTTAGTTTTTCTTTTGGTAGGAATTAGATTTTTCTGATTTGGGGTTGTGCTTCATTTTCTAGCTGGAAAAAAAAAAGGCCAAGGTGTGTTTATTAGGCAACTAAGCTCATGATTTCTAGTCATTGTTATAGAAATTTTGAGGTAGCTGTAATTTTCTTTCTTTCTCTTTATATATGATTGTAGAATATTACCCATTCAGTCAGTCCTTAACTCTGATCTGTGGTGTGTGACCCAATCTATTGGTTGAAGTTATCTGTTCTTGCAAGACATAAGTGCATATAGATTTAGGAGACAGTTTTTACTCCACAGCCACAGCTAGTTTTCTTTTAAGAACTCAAGCTACCAATCTCTAGCTGTTCATGGGGCAAGCTCTTCTGGAACCCTCTTCCTTAACAGCAACAAAGACCACCATTATTATTAATAACATTATTATTATTATTATTATTATTATTATTATTATTATTATTATTGTTAATTTTGGTACCTGCCAGTTGTCATACATTGCTTGATGCCAATCCTTGTGAAGAAAATATTGGCCATTTTCTATAGTCATTATCAAAATGGAAATGACAAACGTATTAGTACCAGAGAGACTTAATGTACCCTGTGTCATTGGGAAGCTGAACTGTGTTTCTGCAAGCCAGTTTCCCTCTTTGAATAGCATGTGATGACGAGTGAGCATATTTGATTTAAGGAGATTGGAAGGGAGGCAAAATGGAAGTCAAAACAAGATGTAAATAACAAAATAAAACAAAACCAACAAACATAGTCCAAATATATTTTTTTTCTCTTTGGACATCTAAAATGTCTTAATTAAGTTAATAAGATGAACTTTAAAAACTTCTGTTTTTTTCCCTTGAATTTTAGTAAAATAGTCATTCTGAGAGGTATGCTAAGGGTTTAAACTAACCTTGGAGTCAATTTTATTTGTATGGTTTATATATATACTCAAATTTATGCTACTTAAAATATTATTTTTCCTCATTTTAAAGCCTTCCTAAAACTATGATTGAATTGATAATTAATGAAGAGTTTTATCTGGCCAGGTGTGGTGGCAAATGCCACAATTCCAATACTTGGGAAGCTGAGACAATATTGTAGTGAGTTAAGGCTGGCCTGAGAGATATAGAAAAACCTTGACTCCAAAGAAAAAGTAATCATTGATTATATGTAATTAGTAGTACATATTAAAATATGTGTAATTATCATTATTGGTATTACTTTCACAGTTCATTTAAAATCATTATATTATTGAACAAAACCTAAATAGTGACTGAATCATAGTTAGTTTAAGGTCATTGTGTCTCTTGATATCCTTTCTTTCCAAATAATGTGTTATTAGTTCTTATTCACTAACACCTTCTATGTCATACTATTTCACTGAATACAAGTCAGAAAATGATGCTATTAGTATACAAGGGAATTTTAAATTATCACTTAGGAAAAGGCAATGTACACTCCTAGTCTTCAAGGATTTGGGGAAAACATCAGTGCAGATATGAAATGCTCCTCCTTTCAGGGATATTAACATCCATTGTGATCTACTATGAGGAATTTTTTATTCTTTTGAGCAGAAGTACACGTAATCGAATGTGTCCTGTTTGTACAGGGGGGTATCATTTTATGATGAGGACTTCCTCAACTTCTAATTTAGCCAAATCTTTGGGCTACCCAGTGTTTAGAATGAAAGAGCCATGTACCTACATGAAATAAAGAGATTATGTGATCAAAGCACCTCCCCCTACCATCTTCAACTCTTAGTTAATCCAGGGAGATCATTATGTTGGGCTCAAGGTATCTTTTTCCTCCGACCACTTCAAAGCGAAACTATCATTAAATCTGAGTGGTGGTCATTATTTGCCCCAAATTGGAGTGAGAAATGGGCTGTGCCTTTCTAAATAGCATTTAGGGCCATTTAGAATTCTATAGAATTCTAAACCTGAATTCTGAACTGAAGTAGTCATTAGGCTCTGGGGACTGGTTTCACACTCAGGAAATTTTCCTTAGGAAAGAAGATTCTCTAACAATTGCAGTCAATGTTTTCATTCAAGCACACTCAACATACATTTGCTGAGTCCTATCCAATGAATTGTGGACTCTGAGCCAAGGCACTCTCTGGGAACTGTAGTGGAAGAGAAAATATTTTCATAAGGAAATGATGATAAACCCACAGTGATTAGCAAGTTCTTAACAGCTGAGACTCTAAAAAACTGTGGTTTCCTACTAAAGTTTTCCATCTGGAAGTAAAGGCCAGAAAGCCCATAGAGTGAAGGACATAGCTAATTCCACACCATTTAGTTAGGTCCAAAGGACTTAGGAATTTTCTGGAAACATGATCCACCCCATTCTGAAGTGCTCCAAAGGTTCACAGTTTCCAATGGCAGTCCAAACCTATAGTTGTATAGAAGTTTCCATCCTGCTTTTTCCTTGAGTTTTAATGAGAATGCCTCTCTTTCTCTTCCTGAGCCCTTTTTCTCCAGTTACAGGGACCTTACACAGATCTTACTGCGTCTCATCACTTTCAGGTACCTGTGGTGAGAAGCTGATGATCTCAAACTCAACAGAAAGTCTACAATTACATTAGATATGAATCAAGAATAAGTACATTTTTGAAGTAAACTGTAAAGCTGAGAAAGACATTTTTCAGTGATCCTGGATAAGTTTTGTTTTATTTTTTGTTATCAATTATCTAAATAGTTTCCTTATGAATATCTTACACCAACTGTGATGACTTTTCTTGGTGATCAGCTTGACTATATCTGGAATTGATGAAAATCCAGAAATAGGGGACACAAATGTAAAGGATTTTTGCTTAATTTGAAGTGGGAAGACCCACTTCTAATCTGGATCTTTAATCCAGATCTTTTGAACTGGGAAAAGTCACCCCTTTAATCCAGATCATTTGAGTTGGGAAACCCATCTCTAATCTGGGCCATGCCTTCTGCTGGAAGCCTATATCAAGATATAGAAGAAGGAAGCATTTATGTTCTGCCTATTTATTCTTGTTAGTGAGATAAGTCTGTTCCTTTACTGGCATTGGAGCCTGCTTCTTCAGGATTCCAGTGAATACATCAGTGAAGACCAGCTGAGACATCCATCATGATGGACTGAGCAACTACTGGATTCTTGGATCTTTCGTTTGTAGCTGGACTGAAGTCTGTAAGCCATTCTAATAAATTCCCTTTCTATATATGTAGAGACATTCATTATCTAAGTTCTATTACTCTAAAGAACCCTGACTAATACACCAAGTTTTTGTGCCAATTTCATCATGATCTGCTTTTCCATGTCATGTAATAAGAGACAGAGCTTTCCTTGGTTTGTTTTTGCTTGTGTATTAAAGAATCTTTGCCTGCCTAAATTTGGTACATTCACTTCTACTGTTTACCCTCTCCTGATTATGAGAACTGGATTTTTTTTTCTCCTTAGAATGTCCACTTAGAAATTATATGAAACAATCAGCAAAGACAGCCTTGAATAAGGGGCATGTTCTCCTGCTGATTATGTGCATGCCCTTCAGTTTAGGGCAGATTAAATTTTAATCCACTAAGTAAATCATTAGCTTCTTAAGGGCAGGAAATACATCTGTTCTCTCTCTCTCTCTCTCTCTCTCTCTCTCTCTCTCTCTCTCTCTCTCTCTCTCTCTCTTTTTCCATTGTACTTTGTAGATGCTCAGTAGATTGCACTGTGGAAAAGATTCTGGCATCCTTTGGAGAAATAGTAATATAATAAAAATAAAACCCTTCATTCGCTTTTTCACATTTTCTAATCCAAACTCTGTATCTTTCTATCAATCATCCTTATGGTTCCTCGTAGATCCCTTCATTTCAATTGTTTTCTTCCCCTAAAAAAAAATGAACAAGCCAATGTCAATTTTCAGGGGGCAACCTCATGCCTTCCACTGGCTTTATTTACTATGTATGCAAGTGACAGCTAGCTCATTCCATCAATCACAGAGGTAAATTCCCATGAGTTCCCCAGATGCCTCGATCTATTATTCCCCGACCATTCCATCTGAGAGATTTATCAATGAAAGGTGCTTCAGAGAAACCTAACAATCCTTGCATCGAGGGTCACTCAATCATTCAGACAGTCTAAAGCATCCCATTAGTGAAGTTCCTCGATGCATGGAATAATGCAAAGAGACGAATAATAAAATTCACACTGAACTTGCACCAGTGGGAAACCCAGGAACTGTAGAAGTTAAAAACATGGGCTTTGAAACAGCTTATCTAGGTTCAAATCATAACCCACTGATTGCTGGCTGTGTGCTAGGAGACAGTTTCTAAATCCATTTCATTCTATTAAAAAAGAAGCAAGAATAATTTCAGGACTGCTGATAAAACCCCACAAGATAATGAATCCATCATTGCAAAAACCTAGTGATAGGCTAGGAACATCGTTCATTTGGTTGAGTGCCTGGGTTCAAGCCCCAGCACTTCATTTAAAAAAAAATAAAAATAAAAACCAAAAGAACTGGGTCTGCGGAGCATGCACCTAGCATTGCAGTATTCTGTAAGTGGAAAAGGGGGTAGAGTCAGAAGTGGAAGGTCATCCTCAACTGCATAGTGAGCTCTAGGCCATTGTGTATTCTGGGCTACTTAAAACCTTGTCACAAAACAAATAAAAAACCAAGCAAGGAAATCAGTCTTCCAGGACAACAGCTACATTTTCTCTTAAAGCCTGCAAACTGGTCAGTCTCGCTATAGGAAAGTCCAGAATGACAGATCCAGAGCTACTTTTGGTTAGAGCACAGGTTCTAAAACATCTCTTCTGTTCAGGGAGGGCATCCTGCCAGACCCTTGCACTCCTATGCCATCTATGCAGTCATGTCACCACACTTTGAAATTTGCAGGATTAAAAAAAAAAAAATGTTTCGTCTGAATCATAAGCTATATGTCACCCAGACCTTAAGCCAAAGAAGCATTTGATTTTAAATCCAGCTTGATAATCTCTAATTATTTCTTAGTTCAGTGCCCTAGTAATATTAATAATTGATAGAGAGTAATTTTTCTGGTCGAGACACTACAGTCCCTGGCACAAATATTCCTTCATCAGAGGAGTATGTTCAGTAGTGTCCTTGGGATAGACTCCAAGGCTCGGCAGTGATTGCCATGCTTCCTCTTCAAATGAGCCAGAATTCAAATGGAGTTCTCTTTTGCTTCTGAACACACTAACATCTGGCAGCTCCTTTGACATCTGTGTCTCATCAGGCCATCAAGAACTCCCTGCTTTGCACCTCACTCTGAAGGCTCCATTTGGAGCAGCTGTGCTACTATGATGAACCTTGGCACCTGGCTAGGACATTCCTCATAGTCCAGTTTTTATCTGTGTGATGGCAAAGTAGAGGAAATATGGAACCGTTCACACTGTTAACACTGAATGATACAGCCTAAAAGATTATAAATACAGTGTCTAATGGGCTGCACAAGGGTAAAAGCAGTTCTTCCATCACGAAAGAATGCCTAAAGGTCTTAGTCAAATCCTGATGATGTGATAAATCTGGGTGCCAACATTTTAGAGTAATGCCCAAACTGTCAAATATTAACTAGAAATCATTGTCCATGATTCGAGTGCTCCTATATTATGGTAATGTCACTACCTGGTAGATCTTAAAAGTCAAAACCTAGGACAGACAGGACACCAAATCCATCTATTGGATTTTACTCTCCATGAATTACAATTCACATTATAATTGGGTGACTTATATTCTTCACAAGTCCTCAAAGCTCAATATCCCTGGGGGATGCTTTATATAGCCCTGCATGATTATCTATCAACCTCCTTTACAATGGAGGTAATATGCATGATTAAAAGGTGTCCAAGGTATAAGGAAGGCCATGCGACTCAAACTATATTCAAATTGGAAATACTTTTTAAGTTGTACTAACAATGGAATCAGTGTTAACAAAAATTAACTCTCATTTGCTATTTTTCATGTAATAATATTTCAAACAAAAACTAATCAAAAATCAAAAGCTAAATATAACTTTCTAATATATATATTCAATCTAATAAATATATCTATATTTAAAATTTCATTCTCTTTATCTGTTCATATTTCTACCAATGATATCATATAAATACCCCATTAATAATTTCAACATAAAACTTAAATATAATACTTAGCAAGGCTTCTATTACTCTTGTCCTAGAAAAGAAGTCTAAAATCTCCAACAGACTATTAATATTCTAATATTAAGGTAGATTATTGTTTATATTAATCTAATTAAATTAATATTAATCTAATATTAATATTCTAATATAGAATATTTCTAAATTACCCTGACTTAATTTTATAAACTTTTTTTTATATAACTTCCAAAATTTGTACATAAACTATAGTCACACAATTGGTTGACACTTCTCTAATGGGTCCTAGTTTCTTTCAGAAGTGTTTCTCTTGATTGAATGACTCATACTCTTTTGACAACAAGAAAATTCTAAGACATCTTCCAAAGGCCAACCTGGCTATGATGGACAAAGCTTTTTCCTTCTCCTGTCTGTGTGCAGTGCCTGAATCAGAGCAACCATCTCCCTGAGCTGGCCTTGGACCATATCCCAATGACCAGTCTACAGGGTCTTTGCATTTGCAGTACTCTAAATGACTTTTGGGACTCAATGAATAGCAATAATACATTTTTGAATGGATCATCCCCAGTGCTGCTGTATATATCTATACAGGCCACAATTCAGACACAATGCAGCATCAGTAGGAACATTAGAGCTGTGAAGTACACACCTTTAGCTGCTAGTAGTAGTGGTATGCAAATCACACATGCAAACATTTTCATGTTCTCTCTCTCATTAAGTTTGAATTTCTTTCAGCTACTCACACCCTTTTCCATCAGTTGTAGAACTCTGGTAAGTCAGAGTTTTTGCATAATGGAAATACCCCTTTCGTGAGATAAAGTACTTCAGTCACTATGGAGCTGCCAGGCCAGCTCTGTTAGCTTTGCCCACCCTTCAGAATCCTGATATAGAACTTCGTAAGTTACCTTTTTTTTTTTCTTCTACTTAGTTCTTTCTTTCTGATGCCCAGTAGAGACTAAGTACGTTTTCTCTGACACTTTGAGTTGTTTCACCTTCTCTGAAGCTACCTCCTTTTGCCCTGTGGTTGCCTGGGGAACCTCCATGCAGAACTCAATAAGGCATGGCTTTCTCTCTCATCTTCTCCATTTCTCCTGTCTAGGCAGTAACTGGAATTTACAGCTTTCTTGCTCTGCCATTCTTCCTTCAGATTCTAATAAAATTATACTCAAGCTTCCTTCTGAGTCAGTTCTTAACCTTTTATTGATGAGGCTAGGAACAGAAAGAGAGGACTCCAACTTCTTCAGAAATATACAGCACCCCAAAACAAGGCACCTCAGAACAATTCCAAAACTTCAGAAGTCTGACACACAGAGGGTAACTCCCCCATGCTACCTGTTGGATACAATATTGTCCATCAGAGAACAAGACTCTTGATCCATCAATCAACTGTCCCTTGACGTATTAAAATCAGAATGTCATAGATGTGTACCATTTCTTAGAGCTTTTGATGAAGTACAACACACACACCTTTTAAAATTCTATCTCTATGAACAAAGAAAATTATGTGGTAACACCTAATGTCAAAACTGAAAATAAAAAATAAAACTTGTGTCTACTATGTGTTATTAATGAAAAATAAAATATATATAAATACATATAGATGTCTTTATTGACAGGCCTGGGTGGGTCCTTATTAACTACCATTTGTCTTTTCTTATTCCATTTAACTACTTCAATTCCTCCTCCTCAGACTACTGCAATACCCCATGCAGCCACCCTGCTTGCACTTTTCCATCTTCCTTTTGCCCTCAAACTTTCTCCCCATCACTGAAGAATAATCACTCTGAAGTGCACCTGCTGTCATTCTTCATAAGAAGATTTAATCTAAAACTTAGGGATTCCGTACTTGACAACCAAATTAGACTCCAACTTATTCCTTCATTCACTCTTCGTCTTTCGTTCATTCCATCATTTTTGAGCACTTAACAAGGGACAGACTCCTCCTCAAAAACTACTCTGTTTCCTGGATATGACAGAACTTATTGGTCACATAGATAAAATGATGATGGTTAATAGTGATGATATTAGTGCTGTACAGGTGTAGTCCCATGATGACACCAAGGAGGAAGTAACTTGGATGGAAGATCAGTAAAAGTGTATCTGAGCAAGAGACATTTAAAGACGGTTTTAGGATTTGTAAAACCTGTGTTCCAAGCAACTATGGTGAGGAATGGGGGGGGATGGAAGATGGATGAGGGTTCATCCTTCCTGAGGAAATAGCATGGATAAAAAAAATTGCATCAGGATAATTGGTGTTTGAAGAAATACCAGTAGTGCTGAAAGATGGACTACAAGAAGGAATGGAGTGGACTACAACAAGAGGGTGGGAATAATTTGATTACATAGGAAATGCATCTGTCAACAGAGACTGAGACCAACTGAGACGTGGAAAAAGCTTAAAACTGCTAATAGTAAACAATATGGCTCTTTATTCTTTGGGATATTATTTAGTATTGCATCATTTTAAGTAAGAAATAGCCATCAGGAAAGGCCATTCTATTGTTAATGTGAGAACAGAATTTGAAGGTCAGGGAAATCAGATTATCACTGTGTGTGATGCTTAATTTTGCATATCAGTTTTAGCTGAACTATGGGGTTCTCAATGTTATTATTATGTAGCCAAATATTATTTAGGGTTCCTACATGAATATTTTATAAGAAAGTAATATTTAAACTGTGGGCTCTGAATATTTTGAGTGAAGAATATTGCTTTTTCTAATGTGGATGAAGCTCATCCAATTAGATGGAAATCTGAATGTACACAAATGATTTGCCTTCCTTGAAAAACAGAATATTCCAGAGAATATTCCAGCATACTGGTTACCTATGAATATTCACACTCAAACTGCTACATCATAATCTCCGGTGTCACTGACTTACCAACCCACTGAAAATCTTGGCTCACCAGCCTCCATAATTACCCCTTAAGATATCTCTCTCTCTCTCTCTCTCTCTCTCTCTCTCTCTCTCTCTCTCTCTGTCTCATATGTATGCTGATTTTTTTTTCCTCTGGATGATTCTGACTAGCTCAGACTTTGATACTAAGAGTTGTTCTAGATGAGTAGAGTCTTTTGGATGAATCTTTTTAACTGGTTATGGAGTTTCTGAAATTGGCTTCTTCCTGATTTGACTATAGTCAAAGACATTAATGATTCTTGTAGAATATTATTTTAAGATGTGTTACATTTGTTTATGCTGCGGAACATTTATTTAATAATGCAAAGATGTGTTGCATTCTTTTATGTTGCATTTGTTTAACTGTGAAAGTATGTTACTTTGCCTGTCTAAAACACCTGATTGGCCAATAGTGAGGCAGGAGAAAGGATAGGTGGGGCTGGCAGGTAGAGAAAATAAATAGAAGGAGAAATTTGGGGAAGAAAAAGATCTAGGAGCAAGTGAAGGAGGAGGACTCCAGGAGCTCACCACCCAGCTACACAGCAAGCCATGGAATGAGAAGATATATAGGATAAAGATAAAAGCCCAGAGGCAAAAGGTAGATGGGATAACTTAAGTTAAGAAAACCTGGCTGGAAGCAAGCCAAGCTAAGGCTGGGTATTCATAAGAAAGAATAAGTCTCCATGAGTGTATTTATTTGAGAGCTGGGTGATGAAGCCCCCCAAAGAACAAAGAGTAAAGAGTAAAAACAACAACAGAATCTTATTCTCAGCATTAAAGAAAACACTGACCATACATCTATCAAAAGAGGCCCCCAGTGTATATACTGTAAATAGAACATTTACAGGAATGGATAATCTGAATGACTATGTACAGAATATACCATTGAACTTTTTTTTTTTTTTTTTTTTTTTTTTTGCCAGAATAGTGAATCTGGTGGTGTCAGGTGGCTAGATAGTCATTAGTGGGCCTGGAGGTCATTGATGATGTACCCCTCCTTACTTTTGGTCCCATTTCCTGTTTCCCTGATAACATTAGAAAGGGAAACATTACCTCTTCCCTCTGTAGGATTTAAAAGCCTATGAAAAGGTGAAGGTTTCAGGGCTGTGATAACTCTCCTTAAGGAGTGGTTACTTCCTCCTGGTCCAAAAAATGTACTCTGCTTTTCCCCCACTGGTCCTGGATGAAGACACATTCTGACATCCTGATCTGCCCCAAAGATTAGAACATTACATACATTCATCTCCTCAATTAAGAGTCAGTCCAGGTGGGCCTTGGAAAAGAGACAACCCTCCAAGATGAGTGGTGAGGAGATGGGAGGAATAATCATATCCTTAGTAAAAGAGTGTACTTATATTTCTTAGAAGTCATTTATCTGATAAGGTTGTTTACAGATCTTGACTGATAACCACACCCACCTCATTTTGAGCTCTAAGTCTAAGAGCGTAATTTGCATTTTTCTTTAATTAATTTATTTTTTATCTGACCTTCATGCCTATCTTAAAAGACATGACTGTCCTTTACTCCTCTCCACAGTTGTTGAGATTTTGGATTTAGACAACCTCCATGCCTAACCTTTTTCTTCTTCTCCACCCCGCCTCTTTCCAGCAGCTGCCAGGATTTACAGGTTGCTTGCCCTGTCGATTTTTCTTTGAAACTTTAATAAAACAGACTTCAAGCTTACTTCTGAATCATTTTTCAGTTATTTTATCCAGGTAACTAAGAACCTACAGAAGAGAACACTGTTTTCCCCCGTAACAGTGGTATGAACACCTTTTCACACTAATGCCATTGGGCAACATAGAGAAAGGAAAAGGGGGATTTGAATGTCCAGTTAAACACTGCCTATATGACCTGAAAGTTGCTGTATCTGCCAAGAAAGAGATCCTTATCTATCTCCCATAGCTGCAGGACTAGGATTGCTAAAAACTAAATTCCAAATCTCACCCTACAAACTGCTGAATTACAAAGTAAATTGAATTCCAAGTCTTTCCCTAACATCCCTGGGAGTTGTGTAAAGAGTGTTTTCTGCAGACCATAAATTATAGGGGAGACTTATACTTCAGAGTTGGAAAACTTAAGTGCAGTGGGAGTCATTGGACCTTGCAGTGGCAGGGTCAAGTGTCCCCACTCCATGCCAAAGGCAAGGTAGGCATGGTTACCGTAATGGATAGAAGAGTCAAGGGAGCAACCAGGAGAGTGTGACTTACATGGAATTTAAGTGCTGGCTGGCTGATCATGCTGCTCCTAGAAGCGAAATAGGAAAACTACTAAATTGTTATTTGCTCTGTATAAGCAGAAAAGTGGTTGGTGAAGCGAAAAAGTCTAATGTGAATTATACAAAGAGTCAGGACCCCTCAATCCATTCTCAGACTTGAGTCAGTTTACAGAACCCAGATCTCATCAAAAGAAGGAGGCTGAGTCTCCTTGAGGAAGGACTCTGATGTACTGCCGAAAACTTCTACTATTAATCTGTCTCCCAGCCTTGTCCAAAGTGACTTATAGCCTTTTGCCAGGGTAACTGTGCAGTAAGAGAATGGAAAGTCACTTTTAGAGAATACTGGACACTGGCTCTAGCCCAGTTTGTTTGACAATGAGCTGGAGAAAGAGAATGGAGTAGAAGAGATAGCCATGCTCAGGCCTTTGAAGTGCTGACATTCAGAAAAACAGACCGGACTCTTGGTAGCTTCCAACTACAAATCTGCAAATTATCGCTGGAGAAATGATGATCACATCCCATTTTGGCATTTCCTGATATTGCTAATAAAGCGTCAGACACTGCATGTCTTTTATGTTCACTGAACAGAAGAATAAGTGAATGAATCAAATAAATAAATAGATAAATAAATAAATAAATAAATAAATAAATAAATAAATAGATAAAACATGGAATAAATGAATGAATCAAAGGAATTGTGAGCATCAGATGCAAAAAGGCTGAAGTTAGAATAAAACTGTTAACCAGTTTTTGATGTTTGGGATCAAAAGCTCATCTCATAGAAAAGAAGGACGTAGTACTCTTCCCTGATATTATTCATTGATAAGTATCTACAAATCACATTAGAGTTAACTAGCCAAGATCTAATACATTAATAGCACACCTTCAGCAGCTGCCTAGAACTGCTACTTCTAGCAATTTTACATGTGTAGACTGATTTAAAGTTTAGATATCATTTGCACACATTGTCTTCTTCAATCCTAAGAATCTTAAAGGCTTAGGATTTGACAAGTCAAGAAAGGGCCCAAGAAACAGTAATTGACTTGCCAAAGTCAGCACACACTGGAAGAGAATCAAGTGGGTCTTGAGCTCACCTTGGCTGGAATCATTGCAATACTTTCACCAAAGCTCAAGGGAAACTTTGGTTTCTGTCCCAGGGACTTGTATCTGAGTCAAAACCCAGAGCTCTCTGGAAGAAGCGCAGCTCTCTTCAGCAGGATCATAATGCAGATGCCAACAGTGACTTGCTAACAACAGAAATGGCTATGATCTGATGACACTGAGGAAAGAAATGGGTTAGGCTGCCCACAACTGTCATGTCACATACACAGAAACAAGGGCCTTCCAGGTAATTACATCCTAAACCGAGTGGGCTGGCAATAAGGCACCCAGCTCCCACACCATCCAGGGGATCCGACTCTTCTCCAGTCTCGCTGGTCCACATGCCCCATGTGTCATATTAACTACATTCATCATTGTACAAAAGCCTCCATCTGGCTGGTTACCCCAATATGTGCTCTGAATTTCCCAGGCACCTGCCCTCCCAGCCTACAGCACATTGAGACTTCCAACCAAATTGGGTAATGAGACCATTTATCTATATCTTTGTGGTGCTTCATACCCCTTCTTTGGTGTTGGTAATTAAGCTCGTGCCTAAAGGACAATTGGACTCAGCATGTCCCTTGCCTCTCTCTCCTCCCTCTTCCTCTTCTCTTTTCCCTCCCTCTCTTCTCCTCTCCCTCTTCTTCTTCTCCTCTCCCACCTTCAAACCTGACATTAGTTATATAAACTGCTGGCAACATCCTTAGCTGGTCTTCTTGATTAAAACTACCAGAGACAAAGAGTGGATAGAAAACAAAAATGTTAACAAAACCTCTGAAATCTGGCTCATTTCATCAGACGAACCTAGGGTTGAGGACAATATCATTTGACTTTGGGTATTATAACCAATGGTCAGGTCAGGGCTATAACACCACGTGACTTCAAGCTTCGGAAAAGGGCTGATATATAGATTCACTAAATGGTGAGGGAAAAGTGGGTCCTTGACTCAATAACCCCTAAGCCTGTTAATCCTTATAACACTAAGAAGTAAGCTAAAGAAAAACAGAACTGTTCCCTTATGACTTAGCTGTATATTTATGAAACCCAAAATGTTTCCTAAAGTGCTGAAGTCATTCTTCATTTCCCAGTCAAGGAGGATTAAAGAGGGTGAAACTAAAGCTGAGGCAAAATGCTGTAATTGCAGTAAATATTTGTCCTTTCTGTTTTCATGAGAAGCTCAAAGATTCTAGAGCCCGTGTTTGGCTCATTTGGAGATTACAGCCATCTGCTGGGAGACAAAACTGTCAATTATAAAGCAATCTGGCTTTGCATTCTATTCCACTTCCAGGTTCAATGTGGCTCAAGTGAGGTGGCATCTTTTCACTATTAGTATTAAAATCAGGAAGTTCTTGTTACAATCTGCCTGGTGACCTTATTCTCAGGATTCCAAGACTCACAGGTCTCTGAACCTGGGTGTGAAACATCAGGTCTACCGTCCCTTGAAAGAGTCAATTAAGAAAACAACCCACTCTTGGGCTCTTTATTCAACATGAATACAACGAAATGAGTTTCATTCAATTAAAGTGTGTTTGAGGCTAAAGAGAGAACTCACAGCAAGATATGACTAAATGGAGATAGGGTTGTCTTTTGTCATCTGGTGAAGAACATTTAAAGGGAGACGTGGAGGTTTTAAAAGGAAGGTTCATGAAACATGAAAAGCCAAATGGCCAATTTAATACTTTCCGATTAAGCCGCATGAGGAAAAGGAGGAACCACTGGAAACCTTAGCCGAGACATTTTAATGGGAGAGGCAGTGACCCTGAAATTGTGACCATTAACATCCTAATGGAGGTGAATTGGCCTTTCCTTTGGCCTGATTCCAGCTCAGAAGAGTCACCCTGGTTCCTTGAATTCTTCCTGGAGTTTTACTGGAAACAGTTACCTTGTATTTTGCCTTAAAGTGGACTGTTCAGAAACTCGTGTTCCTCAGCAGCAGAGGAGACAGGAACTGGTTTCTAAACACCTTGCAATAGAGGAGATTTTTCACACTTGCATCTGTGTATGGGTCAGACCTGAGGACAGTCTATGGGGCTACAAAGGGCTAATGACTAAGGTTCCGTTTATATGATGTAAATAGCATTTACTGGAAGAATTCTTCTTCGAGGCCATTAGTGAGCAGAAGTGAAAATGAATTCGAGCTTTCCCAAATGCAGCTGCCTCCTCTCTTCAGTTCAATCATTTCGCCTTACGTTTCACAACGGCAACCCCATCTTAGTAAATAATTGCACATGGTGACTCTCATGATTGTGGGGAGATGGGGATCAGGATAGGAGGTGTGATTGGGTGGGCTGGAGAATATAGGTCTCTTGGTAGTATGCCTTTGTAGTATATACAATGCCACGGATTCAGTACCCAGCACTGGATAGAACAAAAATAAACACAACTGAGGATAGTCGCACACACGTGTATTGCCAGCACGTGGGATGTGAAGACAGGAGGCTCCGGAGTTCAAAGCACAGCACAGCTACGTAGGCGATCAACCTAGGTAACATGAGACCCTGTCTCAAAAACGACGTTAAAATATTAATTGTATTTTTCTTTGTTCATTTGTTTGTTTTGTTTTTCAAAACAGGGTTTCTCTGTGTAGTTTGGAGCCTGTCCTGGAACTCACTCTGTAGCCCAGGCTGGCCTTGAACTCACAGAGATCCACCTGACTCTGCCTCCCAAGTGCTGGGATTAAAGGCATGCACCACCACCGCCCGACTAATTGTATATTTTATAGGCAAGGATCCCACTGGATTCTGATGCATAAATTAGCTAACACCTTTTGGGTAAGTGTAAAAATGCCTTTTTGAAAAAAAAAAAATGTTTAAAGCCAATGAATGAGGCAATGCTGAAGGGCATCTGATTCTATTCAAGGAAGCAAAATGGCTGCTGCTGGGTTTAGGAAGATCCGTTTTAGGGTAGCCCCATTTTGCATTTGATTCTCTCCTCCAGCATGGGACACCTTATCAGAGAAAAGTCCCCAGTGTTATCCTTGTCTTTTTTCTTCTTCCCTCTGCTTTGCTCAACCATCCACAGGCATGTCTCTGGTCCATCCCCATCCATGAGGCTGGAAGTTTAACCTCTTGGTAAGGAACAGTTGCCTAACCCCACTGTCTCATGCTGCTCTTCACCACAGCATCATACCACTGGATCATCCACTGTGAACCTCATTTCAAGAGTCTGCTTCTCAAGTGGATTTAACTTCTGGTCCTTTGCCATCTGAAATCAAGTTTCATACAAAAATATCACATTAGATCCATCCATTTGTCTGCAAACCTCATGATGTCATTGTTTTTCTCTGCTGAGTAGTATTCCATTGTGTATGTGTACCACATTTTGTTTATCCATTCTTCAGTTGAAGGGCATCTAGGTTGTTTCCATGTTCTGGGAGGAGGGGACTGGACCTACCTGGACTGAGTCCACCAGGTTGATCTCAGTCTGTGGGGAAGGCTTTGCCCTGGAGGAGATTGGAATGGGGGGCGGGCTGGGGGGAAGGTGAGGGGGGGGGAGGGGGGAGAACAAGGGAATCTGTGGCTGATATGTAGAACTGAATTGTATTGCAAAATAAAAATTAAAAAAATATATCACATTAGTAATTTCCCATAGCAATGGATTTTTGCAAAGGCAATTAAAAAAAAAGTCATAATCTGCCACTCCTCAAATATGGTATCAGAGCTGAAAGCATTTGAGGACCAACAAATGATGACCTCCTTTCATGAGCCCAGAATCAGGGCATGGGTGTCTGTTGTGGAAATGTCTATCCTACCATGAAGAAAAGAGGGACTCATCCTTGGAGACAGAGTTGACACTGAGATGGGTTCCCTTAAATAACTCACTAAATTGACCTCTTAGCTTCCACTACTTCCTTCTTGCATGTCCTAGCCACTTCTGTATGATATATTGTTATGTGAAGTCCAAATACTGTTTCCTTTATTAAAGTGAAGTATGAATCTCTGGGTCTACGATTTCTTTGAATCTCATGCTTCCCCGTGAACTCTAATGCACACAAAGTTCACTGACAATTAATTGCATGCCTTTCCTTCTAGTAACTTATCTTCAGCTAGCTTAATTCATAAGGTACTAAGCCAAAGAGGATAGAAGAAGAGTTTTTCCTTCCTCAGAGCCCCAGAAGTTAAGTGTCAACACTGTTAACTTTGAGTCAGTGCTGAAAAAAAGAAAGGCATATGATTTAGCCTTTAAAGCTTATGTATAGTAAAGTACTATTAATGGGAATTTTTATGATGGCTATGGATGATAAAACAGACTCAAAGCAATTTATATCTGCATATCATTATGTTGAATGGGAAGAAAAGAAGGATGATGACCAACAGAGTCTGTGGATTCCAGTATGTCCCAGTATGGCAATTCTTCCCTACTTATCTGCAATATCTATTATCCATTCTTAATTCATTAATCTCTTAGGCCAGTAAAGGGAACTCTTCTTCTCAAATCCCTTTTGCAACTAAGAAATTGCATAGCCTGGTTGTCACTGAAGGGAGGTGTCTCAGTAGAAATTAAGAATACCCCCCCAAAACTGACTTGGCTATATAGATTTTTCTGTTTGTTCTTGTCTTTCTTTTGTGATGAATCTGAAATGTCTAGAGTAGGGCATCCATCTTACCACCACGAAATTAAAGCTTTTGATGGTGGACAAGGTTGAGGAGGGTTCACTGGGGAAGAGTTTTTGCTCTGCAAGTATGGGGATCTGCGCTTGAACTCTCAGCATCCATACAAATAGTTAGGCACAGCTGCTGCTGCACTCGCAGAACGGAGCCAGGTACAATGTGGGATGTGTGGCCAGTCCGTCTGTGTGAACTGGCCAGCTTCTGGTTCAATGAGAGGTCCCATCTCAAAGCAATAAGATAGAGAGTGATAGAGAAGGACACTCATCTTCCTCTGTCCTCTGCATGCATACCCACAGGTGCACACACCCCATCTTACATATGTGTACATATACTGCACACCATGCACACAAAATAAAAATGGTGGACCTAGAAGGATGAAGAACCTAGTATTCAATGATATCCTAGAGTAATTGTACCCATCTTGGGCTGCCCATCTTTCTATTTTTTTGTTACGAGGGAAAATGTATTTACTTTTGCTATAGACGATTTTAATATTGATGAGGCATATCTAGTTTTGGGTTTGATTTTGAAGCTTTAAAGGTTCAGCTCATACTTTCCTGCGGAGACATACACTGGATAAATGAATTAACTTCCCCTTAACCATGAACCTATAAAAGGGAAAAACGTAAAAGGGAAAGGCTTTGTAAATAGACACTTTAACTGCCTTGCTTTCTTTAACTGTCAAAGATCTGTCATTAGGAAACTATTCATTTTGATATAAATTAAAGTTCATTGAATGGTATTATTGACTGTGTGTGTCTGTGTGTATATCTGTGTGCATGAATGTGGTGTGTGTGTGTGTGTGTGTGTGTGTGTGTGTGTGTGTGTGTATTCATGTACCCCCACATACGATTGCAGCAGAGGAAGAGGTTGGATGTCTTATTGTATCCTCTATGCCTTACTCTTTTGAGGCAGAGTCTCTGTTGAACCTGGAACTAGTCTGGTGGACAGCAACTTCAGCCACCCTACTGTCTCCACCTCAGCAACCCTGGAGCTAAAGGCATATGTAACCAGACATTGCTTCTTAGTTCAGTTCTTAGAAATTAACTCAGGTCCCCCAACCTGAGTTGTATGTGCTCTTACTCACTGAGACATCTCTTCATTCCCTGGAAAAAAAATATTCCTACGATAACTAACATCTCCTTTTCTGCTGGCAAAGATTCCTGGTTGTAGTAGAAGATCACAGCTCCAAGAGACACCTCTGGAATTGGGACAATTGTGGATACACACTGGGAGACTAGTGTGTGATGTACTATGTGTGATTTCCCTTTAGTATATTTGTACAAAGAAATACTTTAAAACTGCTAGGATGATAAAAGAAGCTATGAGTAGTTTTCTCCATTCATGCACTTGAACCGTAACAATTCCTTTGGACCCAACAAAATGCCACTGAGGAATGAGATTCAGAGAAATTGGTATTTTCTGTATTCTTCAGATTTTCTTATTCTTCCATGATTAGGGCTCTCCTAGAACATAAAGGCTGGATAAGATGATAGCAAAGCTAAAGGAAGAAAGCTATTGCCATTGCCTTCTTCTAAGTACTTTGAATATAGCTCCTGAAGTTGGTTCAACAGACTCCCAACACAGAAAGTCTCCTTCCTCCAAGAAGCTCCCATAAGGCTTTGCAGCTAGGGAGTCTGTTTCACAGCCTCCCTCTCGCTGAAAGGGATTATATGCATCAATCAGCATTACTGTTCCAAGACTGTTTGCCATCAAAGAGGCCAAAGGTTTCTTGTTTGCAATTTCACCAGAGAGCTGTCCTGATCCAGCTAAATGCACAAGAAGAATGGCAAGCATCCCGCATCCTCATTCACAGCAGGGAGCTCGGAAAAAAAAAAAAAACACATTCTGGTGTTGCTTTAGAGTAGGCTGAAACCGCTGTTGAACAGCCACAGACTGTAACTACATAACACTGGAAAACAAATTCCAGGTTCGATGGAATCTGCAGGGGAAAATTCAGGTGAGAGAATGTCAGCCTATAATTCAGGAGGCTGAGGTTGTATAACACCTAGATTTTCTTACCCAAGAGGAATCTGGCATCTTTACCAGCAGTAATCCAGTCGGAAGTGAGTTTTATAACATGGTGGTGGCAACAGAGTCTAATCTCTGGCCAGCAGCCCCCTCCTTGGAAGCCTGGCTGCGCATCCGGCACCTTCTGCTTGTGCCCTTGGCAGGCCCCCAGGAGAGACAAGAATGCCATTAAACCCTGCCAACCTGCAGACCAGCCAGGAGCTCAGCAGAAGGTGCAAAGCTTCCTGGCTCCTTGTGGAGTCCATCTGGATGCTCCTGCACACCTGTTTGGGAGGGATTCAGAGGCCTGCTTTACAAATGTAAACGTGGCTCATGTATCCTGGTCTACTGCTGATTGCCTACTGCTAACCAGCACTTCCGAGGGACCTGATGCACAGAGATCATTTCTACAGCCATTGTCCTCTTCCTTTACCAACTTCAGATGGTGAAAAAGGTGCCACTCTGGATTTCTTTTCTTTCTTTTTTTTTTAAAAACTGGGATGAACAGATGTAAAGGTGATTTCCATTCCTCAATAAAGGTGACACTGGGCCAGATTTGATATTACACTAAGTCACACATAACATTGAAAAATGAGTTTTTTCAGCCATAAAATTACTAATTGATCTGTCTTGTAAAAAGATAAAGGAAGTGAATGCCTATTTGAGCTTCATTTCTGTCAGCCACCCAATTCCTTATTTTATGTAGTGCAAAATGAATTTTAATGAAGCAGCTTCCAAATTTCAAAATATGTCATTACCCTCAGAAGTCATTGCCACATCCGACTGCCTTTTCCTCTCCTAGAGTCTGCCTTTCCAGTGTGGAAGTCAATGTTCCATGCCATACACCCTTCCACATATCATTTGAGAAAAACAAATTAGAAACAGACTGTGCCAGGAAGAAGCCATCCCTCTAGTCAATCAACACATATTTAGAGAAATTCTGCTGTCTATGAGATGGTGGTCTGGGCTGGGACAAGGGTTTATGCTGGTGAGTGAGTATGCATGTGTTCGCAGGCGTGTAGGCATCTGTGCATTTGGATACTCGTGTACAGAGGTCACAGGTTGATGATGCTCTTTTTCTCTCTCATGCTCTACCTCAGTTTTGGAGACAGGGTCCCTGCGTGTACCTGAAGCTCACTGATGCAGCTAGCTAGGCACACCATGCTTCCACAGCAAGCCTTTTACTGATTGAGCCCCATCGCCAGGTGTCGTTTCTGGGTGCTTCTAAAGAGGACTGCAGTGTAAAACAGAGAAAACTCCCTTATCCTATGGAGTTTGCATTTTAATGCTACACAAACATAAAACGAATGTGCAGTTATATAACAGTCAAGTGATGATTAATGCTGCGAATAAAAAGAATGGATGTTGTTGGAGAGCGAGAAACAGAAAATAGGAACATGCATATCTCCACCAGCATGCACACACACAGAGGAATGGGGAGCAGAGAAAGTGAGCATGAATATGCCAGCAGGATGGAAAGGGAAGAGTCCAGTGGCAGTCTGAACACAGAGATCCTTTTCTGGACAAACTCAGTCTTAACTCTAGAGGTCTTCATGTTTTTGGATGAGGATCATTCATATGAACCAGGATAATGAGCTACACACACACACACACACACACACACACACACACACACACACACAGTCTACTTATTTCAATATTAAATGAAAGATGTTTTATGAGAATACCAATGCTGCAATGTGACATGAAACCAGGTATTATGGGCTAGCCAAGTTGATACACAAAAGATACACAAGTTGATACCTAAAACTTGGGAGTTATCTTTGGTGTCGTCTTATCACCTCACGCAGTCCATAAGTTTCAAGATGCATCTCAGCTCTGACCACTTGTCATATGTGTCATCATCAGAACCTGTGTCCAAGCCAATGCCACCCGTTTCTACAATAATGCATACCATATTTGTCAAGTGAATTAATGGCAACAACAATAATAGCATCTTACAGTAAGTTCTCATGAGACTGTTGAAAAGAATCAGTACAGCAATCTGTGAATTCCAGAAACTTCTAATTATCTGCTAATGTTTATTCCCACTTCTTTTGTGGTAATATTACCCATATTTTTTATTTGACAGATTGCAATCCAGAACAAAAGCTCTATTTCCTAAACCTGATTATTAGTTACAAATGTGACTAAGCTTCAGTTAAAAATGCTCAGGTCAAGGGTCACATGTAATTCTGGGAGGAAAATTTCCCAAAGATGCAGGTGGTAGGAATCTCCTCTCCCTGTGTGTTCCTGATGACTATAACCTGGGCGTGATGGCCAGAACCCCAGACCTCAAGCGTTTATCTTGAAACTGGAGATGACCTTAAGAGTAAGTAGTACAAGTCAAACACCAAGGATCACAAGATAAAGAGAATAGGTCCTTGATGTAATACACTTTTAAATCATGCCACTTTACTACCACAGAACTACTTGAATTCAAGAGAAAACATACTGCTTTATTATCCCATTTCCTAAGATAATTACCACACATTCAAAGTCGGGTAAATATATAAAGAAAAGAAAGTTACATAGTCCATAGTTCTGGAGGCTTACAGGTATAGTACATAGATCTGTTTGACTCTAAGATCTTGCAGTGGTTGTCTTCTCAATGGTGGGGCATACAGAATTCACATAGGAAATTGGAACAGCCAGGGAGTGGCTGGACTTGTTTTTTTAATAAAGGCCCTCTCCTGAGAACTGGCTGGGCTTCTGTTAGAACTGCCTCGGTGCCTTGGAAGAGTGGTACCTCAAACTACATCCCACTGTTTTCTGCCTTTTGAAGTTCCTACTTTAAACTCAGTACCACCATATTGAAAGTCAGTTCTCTAACGCACCAGCTTTTGGAGTGACAAACCGCATCCAAATATTGCCGTTCCACTCAACGCCCCTAGAGGTTCGAGGCCTTTCACAATACAAAACACATGCATCCATGCCTTGTGGTTGAACATTTCTAACCTATTGCTGGGTGGTTTAAAAGACTAACTACAGAGCTGGATATGACTGGCACATGTCTATAATCCCTGTACAGGTAGAGACAGGAAGATTATGAATGCAAGGTCATCTTCAGCTACAAAGTGAGTTCCAGGCCATCTTCTGAGAACTTGTCTCACAACAAACAAATACAAATAAAAAAATCAAGAAAAGAAAGAAAGAAAAAAAAGCCAAAGTCCAATGTCTTCTAAGATTCAAGGCAAACTTTCAGCTGAAGGCCCTGTAAATATCAAAAATGAGTTATATACTTTTAAAATACATTTGTAAAAACAGCTATAGGGTAAATATTCTGATTTCAAAAGGAAGAAATATAGATGTAGAAAGGGGAAATTGGCCTAAAACAAATCAACCCTTTTAAAACCCAGTAGGAAATTCTGAAACATCTAGCCCAGCATCCTAGGCACCCTGTGGCAGGAAGGTGGGCCTCTAAACTCTGAAACAGTCCCTTTTCTCTGGTTTTCATGATAGGTACCATCTTTGCTCTCTCATGCTGCGTACTAGTATTGGTGGTTTTCCTGATGGGTGTTACATGCTGTTGGCTGCTTTATCTTTCTTGGGTCTACACTGAAGCTGCAGCAGCATCCTTCTCATGGCTCCACTAGATATCATAGCACTTGAGGCTCTCTACAGGGACTGACCCGTGGCAAACTTTTATCTCATCTCCCAGGTTGTCCTTTGAAAATCCAAGAGAAGCTGCCTTGAGCACTATGGACTGCCGTGAACTTGAATGTGGTGGCAGCTATAGAGCACTTACAGAAAATTAGGCACAGAATCTGTACACAGAGCTTCCTTGGTTAGCCTGTGGAAGTGAACTTAAGGATCTTCTCTGAAATAATCCTCTCCAGGAAGGTCTCTGGGCATGTGATAAGAGGGTAGATTCAATGCCTTCAAGGCCTTTTACTGACTACATGCACAATATTGGCTCCCATTTACCAATACAAATCTCTTTGATAAGCAGCAACTCAGCCATTTGTTTACATTCATTTTCCCCACAATTTCCCTGGAGTGGCTGCAGAATTTCAAACCCATTCCATTCTATTTCCTTTGGTTCCAAAGTCTGACTGTAAATTTGACTACAAGTTGCAAATAATGCCCGTGTCACAGCTTGAATGTTTTGATGATTTGGAATTCCATCCACCAAATGAACTAGTCCATCACTTTAAATGTTTGCTTACAATGTTTAAGGGCATAAACAGAATGTGGTAAAGTCATTTTCATGGGGTAACAAAATGCCCTTTACTCTAGTTTTCATCCAATATGTCTGGCTGAAATGAGTTCTCTAGTCTCACCTGAGCCATCAGTAGAATTGCCCATAATGATCTATTTATAGCATTTTATGTTATATCAAGTCCAAGTCCTCAAATTATGTCAAGATTTACACTGAGTTCTAAGCTCAAGTTCTTTATTTCCAAATAAAACATAGTAATAACCCAATTCCTTAGTACTAACTTTATATATTAGTCAGTTTTCCATTACTGTAAGAGAAAACCTGAAGTTATATGTTAATTAGAAGAGACGTGTATTTAGCTCATCATTGTACAGGCAATAAAGTGCTGGCTCTGACTAGGTTTGCTCTGGCCAGGGTCCCCCTGGAGAGATAACCTCATGGTGAATGGTATCATGGTGGAAAGAGGTCATGAAGGAAGAGAAAAATACCATTATAAGATTAGAAGTCAGAGGTGCCTGGGCTCGTTCTCTTGAGATGGTCTTTTCATAAGCACTAAGTGAGGGGCCCTTTCATCCCTTTTAAAGATTAGTGCTTGGATATCCTAAAATCTTCCCTTTGTACTCCACTTCTTAAAGTCTTGTCACCACCTTCCAACATCACTGTATTGATGACAAGTTTCCAACTCATGAGTCCTTGGGACACATTCTCAAGATACAATCAACACAAGCAATGTATATTATTTTTAATCATCATTAATTGGTTTTCTCTGTCCTTTACTACTGTAGGTATCCCTGAGAATGTCAACAATTAGGTTGATTGGGTGTGGTGATATGTTGTGTACCCTAATAAAATTTTCCTGAAGATCAGAGAACAGAACAAGCCACTAGATAAAACATAGAAGCCAGGCAGTGGTGGCACACACCTTTAATCCTAGCTTTCGGAAGGCGGAGATCCATCTGGATCTCTGCGAGTTCAAAGCCACCCTGGACTGCATGAGATTGACTCAGTCTAGTAGAGAAAACAGGGCCAGGCAGTGGTGGCACACACCTTTAATCCCAGTACTGGAAGCACACATGCCTTTAATCCCAGGAAGTGATGGCTGGGTGGAGAAGGTATATAAGGCATGAGGAGACAGGAACTAAAGGGTTTTCAGCAGAAGCATCCCTTTCAGCTAGAGGCTTTCTTGGCTGAAGACTTTTCGACTGAGAGGACCCCTTCTGGCTGAAAACTCAGAGACATTCAAACAGAGGATTCGTGGAATTGGCGAGGTGAAATGTGGCTGTGGCTTGTTCCTTTGTCTCTTTTGTGCAACAATTGGGATTAAACCTTGGCTTATAATAAGCCTGCATTACATATTATCTTTTGTTTTGTGCTTCTGTATCTTCTTAATGTTTATTATATGTTGTGTAGCTTTAAGGACATGAACAGAAACAAAGCAGAACTAACTTAAAGGGCATTGTGGTGAAGGCATGGCAGAAATAAGATTACAACATGAATCGTTAATCTAATCAACCCTTTATCAATAAAAAATCGAGATTCAACTACTAAGGTAAGAACCTGAAAGATCAGAGAACAGGGAGCAGCTGCCAGTTGCTTCCTACCTCTTCCATTCCTCCGTCCAAAAAGGCTGCCTTCTTTCAGCCCTGCCTTACCACTTCCTGTCTGCTCTCTTTACAGTCCTCCAAACCATCAGCTAGTGGCTAGCTCCACCCTCTGACTCGAAACAAGCTTTGTTGTCAGAATACAATCAATATATCATACAACAACAATGCAATGTGAAACGTGCTTCAGTGGAGGTCTAAGATACTATGGGGCTGTATAGGAAGCACAGCAACATTCTAAGGAATGCAAGTAAAGAACTGGGACTGGGGAATATGTGCAGGAGATTATAAATGAAAACAAAGGACAGGGCAGAGCACAAGAGCTCCCCTATTGATGATGTGAACCTTCATGATTCCCAAGAACATCAATACATTCATTGTCTCTCTCCTCATTCAACACTTGACTACGAAGGTGACATAACAACCTACAAAACGATTGAAGATCCAAATAGTTTGATTAAAAGATGAGTTGAACAAGTAAAACCCATTTCCAGGTAAAATTTCTACAACTAGAATTGTCAAAAGAAAGCTTAAGACCATTATTAGAATGTACAATTTCAGAGCAAGGGGAGTGCTCCAAGAGAGGGGATATAGGCAAGAGTAAATGAATGAATGAAATTAGAGCCCGATCCCCAAGATAAAGCAGGCAAATCAAAGGAACAATTGTTAAAGCAGTTTCCAAAACATAAACTTGTAAATACTCCTTATTCTGCATATTATATGCACATTATTTAATACTCAAGGTAATTTTTTGTTTTGAAGTCCTACATTCTGATATATATACATACATATATATATATATATATATATATATATATATATATATATATATATATATCCCTCATAAGCTATACATCAATAGATGGATAGATAGACAGACAGACAGATAGACATACACACACACACACACACACACACACACACACACACGCCTCCTTGGCCCATATTCACTGTTGTAACCTCAATGGTGTTTTTTTTTTTTTATGATCCCATGGTTTTTGAAGCACTATTCACAGTAACAATAAAAAGAATTAACTAGGTAGTCATCAACGTGCATTTTTAAGATACAGTGCAAAAATAGAATGGAATATTATCTACCCATAATAAAGAATGATGTTTTGTGCCAGTGGCAATATGAATGGAACTGTGGGGACTGTGGTAAGTGAAATAAGCTAGGCACAGAAAGACAAATTCTGTATGTGCTCATTCTTATCTGGAAGCTGAAAAAGTTGATCTTCCTGATGAAGAAAGTAGATTACTGGCCACTAAATAGTGGGAAGGAGAAACAGAGATATTAGATAATAGGTACCAAAACACAATACTCACGGGGAGTCAGCTTTAATAGTTATAGCACAATGGTCCACTAATATTTAGTCTGGGTTTTATGAAAAGAACAAAACAAAACAAAACAAACCCCTAGAAGATAGGATTTCCATGGTTATCCTACAGGAAGAATGGCCAGTGTTTAAAGAGATGGAAAAGAGAACCAAAAGGTTTGCTCAGTACACAAGGCACACAGGCACAGACTCATCACACTCGGCCCCATAAATACTTCTCATTATTAGAAGGGTTTGCTCATACTTTTATTTAGATTCTCAGGACACTTGCCATTATCCACGGTGATGCGCTGACACAGTCAGCAGCAAATGGAATTCCTTTGTAGCTTGCACAGGTTTTGCATTTGTTCACAGCTTCTTTACACTAACTCTGGGTATTTATTTTGTACTGTCTCACATCAGTAGTTACTGTAAACAAAGTTTTTAACGTGTCGGAAACAAGTTCATCTCAATCACATACAAGCATACCTCTAAAAACATAAGGGAGATCTAATTCAAGACATTTGACTCGTAAGATTTTGACTCACAAATTTTAAATTTCAAGGAAGACTATTTAATGAGAACAAAAACAATGGTTAAAAATAACTACAACCAAAGTTATATCTACAGTCATTGATGACCAGACCTGAAAAGAAATGGTAAAGCAACATTTGCTAAATATAAATTTATTAACCTCTATCTACTGTGTCAGCTTCTCTTTGACAAATTCAAAATCAGCAACCCTTCTGCATCATTCAAATATTTCTTAGGAGAGAGCTGCAATTGTTGGCAATCACTTGCAGTCAGAAGCATCTCATTTTATGCCCCCCAAATGCATGTTTACTTTGTATGATAAATACGGCTATGAAATGGAGTGTTTCCGGCATTCACAGATCAAATGCAACCGGGGAGAAATAACTCAGATGCATCCTGATGCTTTATATTTTCACACGCTAATATTTGCTTCACACCATATGTCTCAGTAACGCTAGGATGTGATGATGGGCAACAGCCCAGTGGTTCTCTCCTGTTACTTCTGGTCTTCTGAGGCATGTTAGTACTTTAGAGATTAAAGTTTAAACCCCAAGATAGGTGGTATAATCAAATGACTTTATGTGGGGAGGTAAAGGAATACTAAAAAGTCTTTTTCTTATCATCTAATTGGCTTTAAGGATCTCACTGGATTTAAATAGAACTGATACCCTGCTGGACTCTCCCTAAAAAGTCATGAATGATGCCCATTCACAGAGCAGTAAAGAGAACCAGATGTCAGTCAGCCTCTGTAATAATGGTTACCCCTCAGCCCTGCTTTCTTATAGAACTCAGGACCACCAGCCCAGGGATGACCCCGCTCACAACGGGCTGAGCCCTCCCACATCATAACTAATGAAGAAAGTGTTCTACAGGCTTACTTACAGCCCAGTCTTATAGAGGTATCTTCTCAATTGGGGTTCCCCTTCTCAGATAATTCTAGTCTGTGTCAAGTTGGCACAAAATCACACAGCACAGCTCACCTCCTAAGAAACTGACCAAGAAAATGTTTGATCTGTTGGAGCACAACATATGCTCCATTTTTCAGAGAAAATAACTTCCTCCTCTGAATCTTCCATCGAGTTTCCCAGTGGTTGGACTTTTAAAAAAAACTATCTATCTGTTTCAAAACATCTAGTATCTGCTCTCTCTCTCTCTCTTTTTCTTGCTGAATTATACATTTCTCTGCATTTTTAAATATTCTAAAAATTCTCTGTGTCTGTGATTTCTTTACTTTTTTAGGCCCTCCAATTTGTGTGTTTAACAAAACTATGGTCTTATTCCTCCTTTTTTTTTCTTCCTAACAACACCACATACCCAGATTAGTCAGTCCTATTTTAAAGTTACAGTTGCTAACCGCCTGTTAACTCTTTGACCCTGTTCCCACTCTGTTCCCAGGGGACAGAGGTGTCTATGAGTGGTGTCACATGCTTCCTTAGACTGTAAACAATGGTTTTGGCTTTTTTAATGGACTATACTAACAGTTAACTCAATATGAGGACGATCTCATCTGTCCATTCCTCTATGCATAGACAGCCTCATTATCAACAACTCCCATCATGGTTGTGTATTGCTAATTTTGATTATACTACACATATAGACCATCATCGTCCATAGCTAAGTGTTCAAATTAGGATTAACTATTGGTGAATTCCATGGGTTTGGTAAAATACATACTGGCATATACCCACCATTACATTGTCAAATATATTGTAATTTCAGTACTTAAAAATCTCCTAATTATTCTGCCTATTTATTTATCTCTCACCAACCACTCAACTATTAAAAAAAATATATATTTTCCATGTCTTGTAGTTGGAAGTTTCTCTGGTCCTGCCCAGGCCCTGCAGTTGGGACAAATCTCTCCTGCCTGGTCCTGCAGCTGCTCAGATACAAATATACATACAGAGGCTTAATATTAATTATGAACTGTATGGCCATTAATTCAGGCTTATTATTGACTAGCTCTTACACTTAAATTAACCCATAATTCTTATATATGTCTAGCCATGTGGATTGGTACCTTTTCTTAGTTCTGCCTTGCTTCCTCTATGTCTGTTTGGTGACTCCTGACTCTGCTCTTCTTCTTTAGTCTGCTCACTCCATCTATACTTCCTACCTGGCTACTGGCCAATCAGCATTTTATTAACCAGTGTTCTTCTTTCATCTACAATGTCTGCTGTAATATGTAACCTCTTTTTCACTTAGGGATATGCATTTAACTTTCCTCCATGTTTTTGAACAGCTTCTTAGGCTCCCATCTGTTCATCACTGAATAATATCTACTGTCTGATTGTACCACAGTGTAGATACCCATTCATTCACTGAGGGCATTAAAGCAACTTCTAAGTAATATCATTGTGAAAATTATGTGTGAAAGCTTTTGTGTGAACCTGACATTGTAGCTCCACAGGGTTAGCACAAAAGACTACAGCTTGCCAAATCCTGGTTCAAGGATGTTCAGTTTTTTCTAGAAACTGCCAAAGTGTCTTTCAAAGTGGCTGTCCCATTTTGCATTGCCAGGCACAATTAATGATAGACAATAGCTTTCTGTATTCCATATGGTCTCTATCATCTTAGTGTTCCAGGTTTTAGCCACGATTATAGGTACACAGTGGGGGGGGGGGCATGCCTGCTTTGTCTTTCATTTCACTGATAGAGTGTGACACAAACCATCTTATTTTCCTCCTGTCTTCTGTATATCTTCTTTGATAAGGTGTCTGGAAAGGTGATTGGGTCATTTTTTAAATAAAGTTATATGCTTTCATATTGTTGCAAAGAGTTTTGTATATTTTAAATAATATCTATTTTGTAATTATTTCCATTCTATGATCTTTATTCTCTTGATAGTGTTTGTCACAAAGCAGAAGTTTCCATTTTATTTAAATCCATTTAATCAATTATTTCTTTTACATGCATATGCCATTCATAGGTCTTGTCAATGAGATATGGTGGCTGTCTTATTTTCTTTACTTGTTCCTGTGGCAATATGCCCTAACAGAAGCACCTTAAGAAGAAAGTTTATTTTGGTCCACAGTTCCAGGTGGGAAGTCACAACACAAAAGCTTAAGGGAGCTGACCACATCATAGTCAGCAATAGGGAGGAATAATGATGAGTACACGCTTCCTAGTTCATTTTCTCCTTTTTATACAGTTCAGGGTTTCCTTCCCAGGAGTGGTGCCACCCACAGTAGGCAAGCCTTTCTAACTCATTAAAGTAATCAAGATAATCCCTCTCATAGGAATGCCCAGAAACCCTCCTCTTGGTGATTTCATACTCTGCCAAACTGGCAATTAATGATACAAGGACAGTGGCGGAGGCAGGAAGACAGTGAGTTTGAGTTCAGCCTGGGCTACATAGCAAGACCTTATCAAAAGTAAGCAAACCATAAGATTATATAAACTATACTCTTATGTTCTAAGAAATTTTTAGTTCTCCACTATTTATATAGGTCTGAAGTTCACATTCAGTTAATTTCCATGAAAGATGTGAGGTCTCCGTCTATATTAACTTCATTTATTCATTTGTTGGTTTTCTTATGTGTCCAGTTATTCCAATACATTTTTAAAGACTCTTTTTTTCCCTCCTTATATTATGTGTCCTCCTTTATCTAAGATCAGTTTACTCCTCCTCTCCTCTCTCCCCTCCCCTCCTCTCCTCTCCTCTCCTCTCCTCTCCTCTCTCCTCCCCTCCCCTCCCCTCCCCTCTCCTCCTCTCCCCTCCCCTCCCCTCCCCTCCTCTCTTCTCCTCTCCTCTCTTCCTACATTCTGGCTCCACAGCCTGGAGTTGTGCTCAGGGAGTCCATATCTTCAGCTAGCTGTCCGTGCCTAAGGCTGGGGTTGTCTAAATCATACTTTGAGAAATCCTGAACTAAAGAAATGACTCATGAAGTGATTTTATTTTTTTTTAATTTGGAGACCTTGAACTAGCTATACAGCTGAGAATGACCTTGAACTTCCAGTCCTCTTGACTCTTGTGAATGCTAGGATTATAAGCGTTTGCCACCATGCCTAGAAAATGCAGTGCTGGGGGCTAGAACCCAGGGCCTCATTCATGTTAGACAAGTATTCTGCAAACTGAACTACATGCCCAGTTCAACAATGTTTCTCTCTCTCTCTCTCTCTCTCTCTCTCTCTCTCTCTCTCTCTCTTTGTTTTTTTGTTTGTTTTGTTTTTCGAGACAGGGTTTCTCTGTGTAGCTTTGGTGCCTGTCCTGGATCTTACTCTGTAAACCAGGCTGGCCTGGAACTCACAGAGATCTGCTTGGCTCTGCCTCCCTAGTGCTGTGATTAAAGGTGGGTGCCACCCGGCTCAACAAAGTTTCTTTCTTTCTTTTTTTTTTTTTTTTTTTTGGTTTTTCGAGACAAGGTTTCTCTGTGTAGCTTTGTGCCTTTCCTGGGACTCACTTGGTAGCCCAGGCTGGCCTCGAACTCACAGAGATCTGCCTGGCTCTGCCTCCCGAGTGCTGGGATTAAAGGCGTGCGCCACTACCGCCCGGCATTTTTTTTTCAACAAAGTTTCTTAACACGGTTAATAAATATAATAATAAATCAGATCTGGTGGCCCAAGCCTTTAATCTCAGCAATTGGGAAGCAGAGGTGGGTAGATGTCTGTATGTTTAAGGCCAGCCTGGTCTACATAGCAAGTTCCAAGTTGGTAAGACCCTGGGGAAAAAAACACAATATATATGCAATTAATATATATAATAAAGTAATCTATTATATATAGTAGATAATAGGCTGATATGTGTTAATAAATATAAATGTACATCAGACAGATTTTAAAATGTCAGTGTAGATATTGTTTGGGATGCTTAAGATACTCTACTTCCAATTTATGTTCTAGCTAATGCCTACTCTCCCCTTTCCAGGAGGCAGAACCTGGGGTTCATTTCAGGGCCTCAGCATTGTGAACTTAGCTAAACTGCATCCAGAGTGGACCCAAAAGAGCAAGCTCTTAACTGGTCCTTGGTACCATACACTCAGGCATTCTGGACAAAACTTTACTGTTTCCGAGAGTAATTGGGGCCTCTGACACCCACCCTGAAGGTCTTCCATTTCCAAACCAGGATGAATCTGCACAGCTTTGAAACTGCACAATGCTTGCTCTGAGCCAAGAGTCATATATGTAGATGAAATTCTAACCGGTCTTATTAAATAAACACAGAGCCAAATACAGAGTTAAAAACCCAAGAGATCCAAGCACTAGGGAAGAGTCAAGACCACCTTATCTTACCACTCGCTGCCGTCCTTCCCCTCAGAGACAGACCTTCTTCTTGTGTCTCTTGTGTTTTATTGCTTTCCTGTTCTGCCTTCCCATTGGCTCTAAGCCCAGCCATATGACTTCCTTATCATGCCTGTCTATACAGACCTTCTGGTCTCTATGGTTGGTACTGGGATTAAAGACTCAAGGGTCACCACGCTTGTCTGTGTACTTGACCACCAGAGACTCTGCCTGCCATGTGGTTGGATTAAGGGTGTGGGCTACCACCACCTGACTTCTATTCCTGGCTCACTAATGACCTCTGATCTCCAGGCAAACTTTATTTATTAACATACAAATACAATCACATTTCAGTATAATTAAAATATCACCACATATATAACTTACCCTGGTCTTGTACTTCCAAAGTAGCCAAGGATGACCTTGAACTTCTGATCTTCCACCTCTACTCACCAAGCACTGGAATTACAGGTATGCAAAACATGCACAGTTTTATTCAATATTGGAGATCAAATCCAGGGATTCCTGCATACTAAGAAAGCATTCTACCAGCTAAGTTACATTCCTGGCTCAACTGTGCATTTATATGTATGTAGTTCTAGGCTATTTGTTTCATTGATCTATTCATTTTTCTGTCACCAACAGCATACATCCTTGATTACAGTGAGGCTTGAAGCTATGTAACATCAATCCTCTGATTCTACTTCTTCAGTACTGTGTTAGTTATTGTGATTATTTTGCCTCTTCATATAAACACTACAACCACCTGATATGTAGAAAATAATTTGATAGAATGCTGATTGAGTTGAGAGAGAATTTATAGACTGAGTTGAGCATGCTTCCCAAGTAGACAATACTGAGTCTTCCTATCCAAAAATGTGAATATTTACTTATTTTTCTTTTATTATTTCTACCAACGTTTTATAGCTTTTCTCATTTTAACTTATTCATATTTTGTTAAATTAATATCTAATTATTTCATCTTTTGTACATTAATTAAATAGTACTGTGATTTTAATAGCAAATTTTATTTTTTATTGTCATTATGTTGGAAAGTAATTTACTGACCTATATTAACATTGTATATTGCAATCTTGCTATATTAACTTATTAGTCATAGAAGGTTTATAATTTTATTTTATTGTTTTGATTTTCTATATATAGGCATTCATACCACCACCTATAAACAAAAGCAGCTGTTTCTCTTCCATATATTTATATAGGATATAAGTGTGCTTATGTATGCATACATCCATTCATTCTTTTATTGCTTTTCTTACTCCATTAGCTAAGATTTCCAGTATGGTTTTAAAAACTAGTGATGAAAAAGGAAGTCCTTGTCTGGTTCCTGACTTCAGTTGGAAAGCTTTAAGTGTCTCACCATTAAAGACCGATGTCGAAATTTTGTAGATGTGATTTAACAAGAAGAGAATATTCCATTATAAATTGTTTTCAGAGAATTTTAATTTTTTTCATTTATTCTTTGACAGGCTCATCCATGGAGTGAATTTTAGTCATATTCACATCTCACATATCCTCTCTTTCTTCTGGTAAAACCCTCTTCTTCCCAAGAAGTCCCTCTCCTCCTTTCATGCAATTTTATGTGTGATCCATTGTGTTTAATTAGGATTGGTTGCATGAACATTGGTGGGAGGTTATTTATTGGAACACAGATAATTTTCAGTGGCTACACCTGAAGAACATGACATTGCCTCCTCTAGCAACAACTACCTAGTAGTCCCTCCCTGGGGAGGATTTTGGACCTCACAAGCCCCCTCTCCTGCCCTGATGAAATATTGACAGGCCCAGTCTTGTATAGGTCTAGTGCAGGGAACCATAATTGCAGTGAGTTTCTGAGTGTTTAATCATGAATAGTCTTCAAATTTTCTCAAATTCCTTTTCTGGATTTATAGATATAACCTGTGACTTTTCTGCGTTAGCCTGATATTGCTGGATTTAAAGTTTTTCATACTGGATGTTGAACTAGCCTTATAATAAGTAAGATAAATTCCATTTGATCACTTTTAATGCAATTATATTTCATTCACTAATCATGGGTTTAAGATTGTGCATCTATAATTATGGTAAACAGAAGTTTGCAGTTTTATTTTCAAATACCTTTTCTGGTCTTGGTGTTAGAGAGTAAAGTTGCCCTCAGAGAATGAGTTAGGAAGTATTTACATGGCTTCTAAAATTTACAAAGAAGTCAAATGTTTCTGAAGTTTTTCAGTGGTTTAGAGTTACTGCTTTGGAGGTAATTTTCTATTGACTGAACTTCTTTGATACACATAGGTCTATTCAATTGTATATTCAATTTCTTCTTGTAAGAGTTTTTTTAAAAATACTTTTTCTGCTTTTTATTGAGAGTTTCAAATGATCTTATTGCTTTTTTCCTCTTAGTATATCCATTATGCTTTCAAATGAAGTTCTAATATGCAACTGAAAGATTTCCAAATCTGTTTTCAAATAACACTCTCTTGAATTATAGAGTTGTGTCTGATGCTTTTTGGTAATAAGATAAAGGAATTCTGATTCCTTACTTCATTCTTATTATCACTGCTGCTGTGTATTCTATGAATACAAGAACATTTCATAAATACACATAATTTCATAATACAATTGTCTTAGGGTTTTTATTGCTGTGAAGAGACACCATGACCATGGCAACTCTTTTAAAGAAAAACACTTAATTGGAGTGGCTTATAGTTCAGAGGTTTAGTCCATTATCATCATGGCAGGACATGGCAGTGTGCAGACAGGCATGGTGCTGAAGAAGTAGCTGAGAGTCCTACATCTTGATCTGAAGGAAACAGGAAGAAAACTAAGACACTAGGCATAGCTTGAGCATACATGAGATCTCAAAGCCCACTCCACAGTGACACACTTCCTCCAACAAGGCCACACCTACTCTGACAAGGCCACACCTCCTAATAGTACCACTCCCTGTGAGCCTATGGAGGCCAATTACATTTAAACTACCACAATATTGTTACTAGTAACTTTTATTCTTCTCTTACACACAATACATCCTGACCATAGTTTCCCCTCCCTCCACTTCTCCCAGAACCCTCCTCACTCTCCAGTTCCACTCCTCTTCTGTTTTTTTTTTTTTTTTTTTTTTTTTTTTAGAAAAGAACAGACCTCCCAGGGAATAAGGTATAACAAGTTACAATATGACTAGGCACAACCCTCATATCAAGGCAACTCAGTGGGAGGAGAAGTGTCCCAGGAGCAGGCAAAATAATTAGAGACATCCTCAGCTCTCACTATTAGGATTTCTATAAGAACACAACCTTAATATATATGCAGAGTTCCTAGCTCAGACCCATGCAGGCTCTGTGATTGCTGCTTCAGTCTCTGTAAGCCCCTATGAGCTCTGCTTAATTAATACTGTGGGCCATGTTCCCATGGTGTCCTTGACCCCTCTGGCTCCTACAATCTTTCCTCCCCCTCTTCTGCTGGGTTCTCCAAGCTGCACCTAATGTTTGACTGTGGATCTCTGCATCTGTTCCCATCAGTTGCTGAATTAAATAACTATTTTGTTATTTAAATACTAATAAAAATAGTAATTTCATTTTATCTTGACCCTTCATTGATGATTTTCTCTTCCTTCTGTTGATTCAATTTTATGACCTATCTACTTTTCTTTCCTTCTAAATAACTTCTTTTTTTTTTAACAATTCCTACAAACTGGGTTTATTGGCATTAAATTTCATTAACTGTTTTACATTATGTGAGCAACTATTTCTCTTGTATCTTGAAGAAGTGATTTTGTGCCAAGTGGTGGTGGTGCATGCCTCTTTAATTCCAGTACTTGAGAGGCAGAGGCCAGTCAATCTCTGTGAGTTTAAGGCCACCTCTGGTCCACAGAATGAGTTCCAGGACAGGCTCCAAAGCTACACAGAGAAACCCTGTCTCAGAAAAAAAATCACAAAACAACTAAAACAACAAAAAGAGGTGATTTTGCAGAGTATCCAACTCAACGTGGGTTTTTTTCTCTTGTAATACTCTACTAAATAACTATTTCATTCCACTCTTCTTATGTGGTTTCTAAGAAACCCCATGCAGTTTTTGTTTTAACCTTTTTAAAGCATCTTTTCATTGCTCATATTCTCACATTTAATAAAGATAATTATTTAAAAAACATCATGTACTTATGTTCATCCATTCTTATTCTTTCCCTTTAGACCTCTTTCAATTGAAAAACCTAAGTAGTAGCATGACCTTCAAGGAACACATCAGCTTCCCCTCTTACTTCTCTGTGTCTGACTTTTTAACTGTTTGGAAAAACTTCAATCCAGAAACCTGGATTCACCTTTAACATGCTCTTATCTTTATTTCCACCATACAATTTAATACTGAGTTTAAGTCTCTGGGCTGGAGAGACAGCTCAGTAGGAAGATCATGTCTTGCTCTTGCAGATACCTGAGATTGATTGTCAGCACCCAAACTGGGTAGCTCATAACTGCCCACAACTGCAGCTACAGGTATCTTACACCCTCTCTGGCCTCCTCTGGCACTGCACTCACGTTCACATACACACACACACACACACACACACACACACACACACACACACACACACAAATACATGATTAAAAATAAAATAAATCTTTAAAAACATTCAGTTTTCAATAATGTTTTAAATTTATTCAGCTCCTCTATGACTATGCTATACCAGATCTCTTTCAATTTCTGTTCAGTTTTTGTAACAGTCCACTTTGCCATGAAAAAGCTTTCTAAATACCAACTTCAGAAAGTCGAAACTCCATTCAAAAGCTAGTAAAGAGGAGCCAATGAGACGGCTCTGTGGAAAAAGTCTCCTTGCTGCTAAGCCAGACAACCTGAGTTCAATCCCTGAAGCATGCATGGTAGGAGAGAATCAACACCAACAGGCTGCCTTCTGACCTCCATGTGGTCACTGAGTACACACAAACACACATCCTCAACTCCACATCTAATAGACGAAATGTTTTTAAGTGATTCAATGTATTTATGCTGTCTTTCAATTAATTCTTCTCTTGTAGCATGGTTGTTTGGTTCCCAACTCTCTGATCCAAGCTCTTGTATAATATTTACTATACTTTAATTGAAGGAATATCAACCTACTTCTATTAGACTAAAAGTTCACAAGTCAGGTGTTACAGGTTTGAGTTCCCTCAAGTTCATAGGTTAATATTCTAATTGCTAGGATCTTAGAATGTAACTATTTAGAAACGCATGCTGCAGACATGGGTCACTGTTGATGTAATCATTTAAAATGGGGTTATATTGGAGTAGATTAGGTTCCAGGTTAAACAAAAAGACAGACCTGCATAGAGAGAAGACAGTGTGAAAAGATGCTGGAAGGAGACAAACATCTACATGTCAAGGGTTATGATGAAACTGTTCTTTCTCTCACAGTCCTCAAAAGGAACTGACCCTGCCAACATCTTGAGTTTACAGCTCTGGTTCCCTGAACTTCATTGAAATAAATCTCTGTTCTTTCAGCCACTCTATTTGTGGTACTCTACTTGAGCACAACATGGAACATATGTGCATTGATTATTATGGTATCTCATGTTTCCAACACAATTTCAAGCACACATGGTAAATGCTCTATAAATATTTGTTGAATGAGTGAATGAATTCTTACAATTACTCTAAAGTGAAATGATGCATTGGTCAAGTAGGTTAGGACTATTCAGTGTGCTATAATTGTTGAAATATCAAGGCTCTCTAAATGAAACTTGACCCCCTAAAAGCCAGGCAAGGTTGATCAAACCTGAAATTCCAGCACTCAAGAGGGTGAGGCAGGAGAATTGTCATGAATTTGAAGGCTGCCTGAAGAAACAGTGAGTTTTCTAGACCAGCCTGTACTACACAGTAAGACCTTGTTTCAGCCAAACCAAACTAAACCAAACACCAAAATGAAGTGAAACTCTAAAATAAATCCTACAGCTGAGAATTGAAGGACAATGTTTTTAATCAAGTCTCGCCACAATTGGGAATAATTAGCCAATTAGGAAAATAGAGAAAAGTTTTCATCTGGGAAAAAAGAAATACTAAGGATCATGTCTCAGAATAATAACTTACTTTGAAAATGCTCTATCAGCCTTATCTTTTCATTTGTGAGTCCTTCAAACTATACTTGTCTGCATAATTCAATGCCCTTGCTGTCAAAGGAGATTTAAACACAGGGAGTGGAGGAGTTTGAGTGGATGCTTTGACGTTCTTATGTGCATCAGAGGCACCAAGCAAAGGAGATTGTTTGGGCAACCTTTTGAGTGTACCTCTCCAGGAATCAACCTGAGAGTTTCAACTCCCCGTACAGGGCACTTAGAGACTGAGTTGGGAAACACTGCTCAAAATTCATGCACCCTAATTAAATGTATAGGTTCAGTCAACTTTCTTCAATGTTCTTCAAGTTGAAGTGGTCCAGTTAGCATAGGACATGCAGATTTCTTAAAGAAGAGTGAATTCTGTAAGTCTATGCACACTCTGAACAGTTTTTCTCTTAACTCAATTGTACATTAAAGTTAACCATCAATATGTGTATGTTTGTAGATATACATGGATGCATGCCATCAAAGAATGATTACTTGAATGTATCTATCCACTTTAAAGGCATTTCTTTCTTAACAATTGCTATTTTTCACAGTGACAGCGTGAATCAAGTCTTTAAATGCATTCAATGTTCATCATATCTATTAAAAAAAAGTCTAAAATCTCAGATAAATCCTCCAGAATGAGAAGCAAATCAGCACCTTATAGCTGCCAGAGGAAATGATTACCCAATTTGTTCTAGTATAATAAAAACTCAGCAGTCACAAATTGCGATAAAGACCTGAAAAATCCAGGGAAAGCCAAAAGATTGGCATTCCCTCTCTCCACGTTCTCTGTAACTTCCAGCCCCAGAAATTCTCCCAAACTCCTCCCCAAGTCTCTTCTTGTCCTTTATAGCTATGGTACAAAGTCCTCCAAGAACTTTATGGCTAATCTGGGTCAGCCAATTGCTGATTCCATCTGAGATTCAAGGTTATTTTATTGGCACAGTGAATTGGCTGTATGGACAATTCTCCCACAACAGCACCCGATTTTCACACTTTCATTAAATTAAAGCATCATACCCCTGGGTCTTAGAGACATCTTCAAATGTTGGTCTATTCTTGCCCTAAGGTCTGAATTCTCAGATGTGACTGAAAGTAAATTCCTCTTATTGAAGGGATTGTAATCATCATTTTTTCTTGGCACTCAAACCCTAGATCTGCAGACCGTCAATGTCTTTCTATGGCTGGAATATGTGCCCACATTTTGTACTACCCTTTTGTTTGCCATGCAGAATAGACTTATATTGAGTCATTCAGAACCATGCACGTGCTACCAAGTGACCTGAGCTTAATCCCTGGGTCCACATAGTAGAAGGAGAGAATCCACTCCCACAAGTTGTCCTCTGACCTCCACATGCATGCCACACATACCCAGCCCCCAAAAAATAGATAAATATTTTTTAAAGTGCAAAGTATAAGTTGCACTTGAGTTTTAATATAGATTAGCACAAAGGAGACAAGAGAATGGAGACATTTTTAAGTAGAAAAGATCTCAAAACATACAAATGAACGTTCCCTAACAAAAAACATAAACTCAGGCATGATGAATCAGCAAATAGAAATCAATGTGTGTCATTAAGGATGGAAGACTGGCTCACAGAACACACCACATGGCTAGATTTAGAAGACAGGTAATGGCCTCCCATGGTTTCTTTAGCTCAGCACTGGGATAATTGTATAATACATGAGCCCTGTGCAGATGACTTGGTAGAATATCCAAGCCTAAAAGTCTGCCTGTGGTTTTATTGGTAAATATTTTTGTCAATTTTAGGGAGGTGGGGATGAAGCACAAGAAACAAAGCAGTTTTCTGTCTTCAGCATTGACTTTCACGATAGTGTCTGCATGAAGCCTGCAGGGAAACTTGAGAATTAGAACCCTTTTTCAATTAGCAAAGGAAAACCAAACAGAATTTCCAGTAGTGACTTAATTAATCCAAGTACAGCAGGGAGTACACCCTACTAGTGAGGGTAAGATACAGAAGGAGGTTGCCTGAAATACGCTTCCAACACTAGACCTTGAAAGCCAAATGGCAAAAGAGCATTCTGCTTGTCTGTCTGAAATTAAGTTTCCCCATCATAAACATAAACAAAGGACATTTAATTCCATTCAATAATAGGGACAATGTTTACTGAATACTCTGTATTTGAACAGCATTTGTAAAGCAGAATAAGAGATCTGCAGATAAGGCTACTAATCATGAGCTGGGTCCTGCATTAAGTTGGTTCTCATGTCTTCCTTGATACTTAGAAACTTTTTCCATTTTCCTTCATTTTGAGATATTCCTGTTTTTCTGAGTGGGGAGGCATTGTATCAGTGCTGCTGAGACTGCACTGATAGAATCAATTTCAGTTTTAATTCTCTCTCTTGAGTCACACACATCATGTAAGTTTACCTAGGTTGATTCTACTACAGTCTCCAAGTATCTTTCTTTGGGCCATGCACATACATTTTGGCTTCTGGATGAGATTCCAAGAAGCTAATAATTGGTTTGAAATGCTCTAAGAAAAATGTTCCAGAGTGGCAAAACTCCAAATCACAACTTTTACCATTCTGTGAGGTACAAAGGAGACATGCTCATCTCCCATAGGATAAATCCAGCCCTGGCAAAGTAGGATGCAGCAACTCTAACCTACCGGGTAAATGCCAGAGAAGCTCAAGGAAACCACATCACAATGACAGTGAGTTTCATTTGCATTCCTGACCAGTGATTGGGGCTTTGTCTTATTTTTTTTTCCAATTAAAATACAGATTGGATATCATAAAACATGTGTTAGTCTGAAGTTATAAACTGATTCCAAAAATCCATTGGATAATATTATTAGTCTAGGTTTATTGCTGTGTTACAAAAAGGGTAATGCTCGCTTAGCAGAGTGCTTGCCATGCAAGCATGAAGACCTGACTTCAATCCCTGGGACACACATAAAAAGCTGGGCAGTTGTGGTGGACACAGGCAAACCTAGTGATGGGGAGGTAGGAAACAGGTGGATGTCTGGGGCTTGATGGCTAACCAACAAAACCCAATTGGTAAGCTCTAGGCCAATGAGAGATCTTTTCTCGCAAGACAAGCTGGATGGGTTCCTGAAGAATGATGTCATAGGTTGACCTCTAGTTTTCACATGCATACATAACGCATGTGCACCCAGAGCATTACAAAGAGTCGTGGTCTGCTTTGACTTTTAGCATGTGTCTTTCTCCTCCACTTGCAGAAAACCTAATCCCTAAATAGGAAAGCTTTCCTTGGGTACTCTGGTAATGTTCCAGGGGGGCTGAGTGTTTACTGATGTATATTAGAGTCTCCTGCTACCCTCTGCTTTCTTACAGTTTCTCACAAACCAGTGTAATGTTGGATTCCTTTGCTTTCTTGGCACTCTGAAGGAAGAAGTGAGTGGGTACCCCTTTGACTAGCCAGGATCTTCAAGCACAAATGTTAGCACAAAGCACACTAAAGTTCAGCCTGTTCTTTGAATTAATGTACCTATAGCATAGCTACCCAGCAATAAATCCTTACACTAAGTAGCATAAATTTATGTTTGCACATTCTATGTAATTGCTTCAGTACTTTCCACACACATTTGTCTATAGATAATGGATTGCCTTTACACTCTTACTTTCCCTAGGCTGACCTCTGACTCAGCCAGATGAGCTTTCTTGTAGCCATAATTTGTTCACATCTGTCTTTTTTTATTGGGCCACAGGCACTTTTTTTTTAAAAAAAGATGGTATTTAAGGCATGGGAATAAATTTTTTGAATAAATAAACAGTCAATATGAAAAGTTGACTGATGACGCCCAGGCCCACGGCTAGCAGAGGTAATAGGGATTATGGATTGCTTTCATAGCTGCACAATTAATCAAATGAAAGTGATAACTGCAGTCACAGGTAAGATGGGAGGTAGGATGAGAAAAGTTTAGGAAAGCAACTCCCAAGTGCTTTCCCAGACTAAGGAGCATGAAAAACAGGCAGGATTCGAAAATTAGCTTCAATAGACAATACTATTCAAACACAGGAATTGACTCCAGGGCACAGAATGATTAAAACTTTGGTTACAGATTAAAGGGGTATGTTATTGAGCTAAGAATCAGAATAGGGAGCAAAAGAGAAAACATGGGAACAAGATCAGTTCTGACCACAGACAGCTGGCTGATAAGTAGGGAGAAGCAAAGGTGGAAAGTCCTTTGTCCATCAAACAGGTGTGTTCATTTCCAAACAGCTTGGCTGCTTCTTCAATCCCTGCTTGCTGCCTGTAGGAACACAGAATCATTTCCATGACTACATCGCTTATGAATACCCAGCCTGGATACTTTGATGATTCTGGCATGGCTGTACCAGTCTCATCAAAGCATCCAGACATCAGATTCCCTACCCTGCACCAACTGGAGACCGGCCTTTTCATCCTTAACACCTTTGTGTTCTTAGGATACACAAGCACTTGGAAAAACATTTAGGATGACTAGACAAGGGATCATAATCATAACCAATCACGATTATCAATGAATCCCTACTAACACCAGTGCATGTTTTGTTGAAAAGGAATTACAAAGCTACTCAGATGTGAAAGCCATTGCCCACAGAATGGTTGCCAGCCTCAAGCTGGTTTTTCAGACCTATGTTTTGTTTAAAAAAAAAATTCACAAAGGTACTCAGATGTGAAAGCCATTTCCTATGTAATGGTTGCCAGCCCCAAACTGGTTATTCAGACCCAAGATAGCAAGCACACACACGTCCATTCACAGGCACATACTCTTCAGCTGATGCTCAAAAACCAAAGTATCAGCCCTGAATCCCAGAAAATAATTATAATCTAGAAATGCTTTTCCCTTCTTAGGGGATGTGTGGAGTCTATAATCAACTCCATCACAGGCAGTGGATAAAAGAGAAAAAAAAGCAGTGTATGTGTGTAATCCATAGAGCATCCCTGTGGAATGCTGCTGAACGGGTAAACAACTTTCAGAATTACTGCAGTTAACTACCTTCATCAATGTTATACAAGTAATTAAAACCTATCAATTGAGACTGGGGAGATGTTTCAGTGATTAAGAGCACTTGTTTTTCCAGAGGACTCAAATTTGATTCCTAGCACCCCTGTTCAGTGACTTAAAACCTCCTGTAATTCTAGGTTCAGGGGCTCTGGTGGCTTCTTCTGCCCTTCACAGGCACCCTCCCACACACACACACACACACACACACACACACACACACACACGCACGCACACACACACACACACACACACACACACACACACACACACGTGCACACATACACACGGTAAAAATAAAACTTATTAAGTTTCTGTCCCCACCTGTGAAATTGGGACTGCAATACAACTTTCAATCAGGTTTGTAGAATATTAAAAGAACCTGTTGCCCATACCATTTTTAATCCAATCACTTATTTATAGTGGGACCAATATCACCATATATTTTTCCCCTACCCAATTTAGACATCCAGAAAGAAGTGAGATTAGGCCTGTGCTCAATCATCTGAACAGGATAAAAATTTTGAGAGGCGTTTTAAAGTCTTTGAGGGAAAAGATATGGCATTGACACAGAAGGGCAAACCTGGTGGTACAGACACATTTAGAAACGGAAGAGACCACTGTTCTTTCTAAACACCATTTCCATTATGCTCAGTGGAGAGACTAACACAATCCACGCTTAATCAATGATTGAAAAAACTGCCATACTTTGAGAAGTCCAAACAATCACTAGGCTTTCTGGGCTTCACTGTCATTTCTAGGTACATGATTTCTCGTATGTGCATCAATTTCCCTGTTGTATTCTCAATATTTTCTTTGAACATTTCTATAATGCTTCTAGAGTTCTCCCCTAGCTTGAGATATGTGAGTTCCTCCAGCCTTTCTTTGAGCAAAGCCCTCTTGTGCACACAGTTTATACTCTTTAGGACTGTAAATCCTACAGACCCGACCTTTTGCTGGTGGATCTCACTATGCTTGCTCCTGATCATCCTTGCCTAGCCCCTTTAGAGGGCCAACTCTTTTTTATATTTCCTTGACTCATGGCTCAGACTGACGACACAGGTTGGGCTTTTCTCTTTCCGTGACATTCAGGACTTGGACCTCTTGTTTAGGATTCCATGTTTCATTTCTGTCATTTCGTAACATAGGATCTGGTACTGCAAGGCCTGAATTCCATCTGATTGCAACCCTATCAAACGCTGTGAGCCTGAGTAAGCCACATAGTCATTTTGGGCCTCTGGTTCCCCAATTGTAAAGCAAAATCAATAAACTATCCATGCAAAAAACCAAAACAAAACAAACAAAAAATTCCCACAGTTCTCATCTTAAAGGGATTAATGTTTATTCTGGAGCCATTTTGAGTGGCCACTGTGATGATATATTGTACACCCCAATAAAACTTATCTGGGGATCAGAAGACAGAGCCAGCCACTAGATTAGACATAGAGGCCAGACAGTGATGGCACACATCCTTAATCCTATCACTCAGAAGACAGAGATCCATGTGATCCATTTGGATCTCTATGAGTTTAAGGCCACACTGGGAACAGAGTCAGGCAGTGGTGGCACATCCCTTTAATCCCAGCATTTGAGATTTCATGCCTTTGCTTGGAAAGCACACACACACCTTTAATCCCAAGAAATGGCATGGCTAGATGGAGAACAGTGTATATAATGCATGAGGAGATAAGAACTAAGGAGCAGTTCAACTTAGACCCTCAGGGGTGAGGACTCAGAGGTTTTCAGTCTGAGGATTCGTGGAAACAGGATCAGCTGAGGAGTTGGCAAGGGGAGGTTGGTTGTGGCTTGTTCTGTTTCTCTGATCTTTCAGCTTTCACTCCAATATCTGGCTCCACTTTTTTTTTATTAATAAGACCATTTAGCAATTCATGTTACATGTTTTTGTCTGAATCTGTCAAATGTTAATGGACTAGACATTGTTAATATAACTCTTGATTATATATATATATATATTGTATATGCTTATTGTACTTATTGTATATAGTTTTTCTTATATTAGTTATAACCTTCTTTTGTTATTTTAGACAAAAAGGGGAAATGTGGTGATATTTTCTGTACCCTAGTAAACTTATCTGGGGATCAGAGGACAGAATCAGCCACTAGATTAGACATAAAGGCAAGACAGTGATGGCACACACCCTTAATCCTATCACTTGGGAGGCAGAGATCTGTCTGGATCTCTGTGAGTTCAAATCCACACTGGAGACAGAGCACACACATTTAATTCCACCATTTGATATCTAATGCTTCTGCTACCAAGTATTTGGGAAGCACACATGCCTTTAATCCCAGTGCTAGGAAGGAAGTAAAATAGCAGGGCACAGAAAGGTATATAAGGCATGTGTAAATAGAAAGTCTTGCTCTGGAGGCTGAGGAGTTGGTAAGTGAGGCTGGCTGTGGTTTGTTTTGTTTCTATGTTCTTTCAGCTTTCACCCTAATATCTGGCTCTGGGTTGTTTTTTTTTTTATTTTTTTAAATTTTTTTTATTAATAAGACTGTTTAGCAATTCATGTTACAGGCCATGGCCCAGGAACACAGATTTAGTTAACACCAAATTCCATGTTCCAACATAGAAGCAGTCTAATAAAGTTTTTATGGTTTTACAGAACAAAGAAAGCCATAAATGAAAGCAAGTCTAAAATACACTGGTGGGAACACCAGAGATGTGGCTACAGCAAGATTCGGAAAGTTTGTCTAGAGGTCTACGATGCTTTCTGAGAGCATTTTTAGCTACTGGGTTGGTGGAAGCTAGTGGTCTCCTTGATTCATAGACTCCAAAAGTTTTTTATTAGTTACAAGATGTTGGTTCTAATACAGAGATGGGTAAGGAATAGCAGTTGTGGGGAGGGGGTTACAATTATCCCAGAATAAGGTAAATAGCATCTGGACCTGCAACCTTCCAATCTTTCCACAGTCTTTCAGTTCTAATCAGTCATTGGTCTCTGCAGACACTGCTTCCCTGCAAGAGTTCTCATTCACAAAGCCCACATTTACTTCATGGAGTTAGTACAAGAATGGAAGCTTCCAGGCCAGTACACTTCCTGCATTCTTTCTGCCATAGACTCTTATGCTTCTTCTTTGAAGGTGTTTGAATCTGCTTTGGAATTTTTTTCAGAGTCCTCACTTCCTACTATAAACCTAAGTCCAGGAAATAGATGCTGTATCACAGAAGATGCTAAAGTAGCATGGACAGGAAGTGGAAGTTATTTCTTCAAGGTAGAATTTCTGCTGAATTTAACATGAGGGGGTTAGAAGCCAATGCACCACTGTCCTTTTGAGGCCAGGAGGGGAGTCATATGAAAAGAGAGCTATCTACCCTTAAAGTGCTAGTAATTCAAATTACATAATGAGCAATGATGAGAAATGCTATATTTGATGATCATAAAAGACAAGGCAGTTTGAAAGTAGTTTCAAACTATATGGACGCTGTGAATTTGAAGAGGAGCTAGCCAGTCGTAGCACCCAGTGGTGAGTTCAACACAAAGGAAGGCAACATGACAAAACTCTCAGGGGAAAGTTAGGTGATTGGATTAGCCTTGCAGAGTCTCGGTTTAATTAAGCAAAGTGATTTCTCAAGAAAGTTTACACTATAAGCAAGTTCTAAATTTAAATGTGAAGAACTGAGACCCGCACACATATAAGTACTCATTTCTGTTCCTTTTAATAGACACATACCATCACAAAAGCCAAGAAACTAAATATCCTTAAAGTAAAAAACTCACTAAATGACTCAAAACCTTCATGGCCAATGTAAGTAGAACTTTTTGTAGTCTTAATCTTATTAGCTTTACTAGCTGTTATTTTATTTTATTTTCTCTTTGATTGTTTGATGCTGCCTACTGTGTGTCTCTGTAGTGTTTTTGTTTTATGTTGTCGTCCCTTCTCTACACTTAGTACTAGGTTCCCCTTATCCCCTCTGTTATTTATTTTGGAGGCTAAAAAGATTTCTTCAACATTTATAAACCCTCTCCTGAACAACTGGCTAAAAAAAAAAGTCCACCAATTTGCAATTCGGTTGGTCGAATCTCAGTGGTTTCACACTGATCCAGGTAGCTTCCTTCTTTATATCGCTTTCTGCCCTTTCCCGCCATTTTCCACACTGTTTCCATTGCTGCTTTTCAAAGGTTATTCTGTAGAAATCTCTCAATTCACATTTGACGTGTATAATTATATATGTTCACGGAAAGTATTTTGAAATTGCCTTTAAGACTGAGAAGTGCAGAATACTAGGGAGATCATTCTTTTGCAGAATAAAAAGTGAAGGATTATCTCCTGCTGGTACATGCCAAAATAAAAGGCTCTGCAGATTTGTAAGTACCACCATACACTGCTATGCAAATCGGGGCTCTGAAAACAGATATACACATATTTTTGCTGAAGTGTGTGTTTCTTTGTTTTTCTCTTTCTACTTCCTCTTCCTTTTCACTATTATTTGGGCTGAAATTCTCTATGCCCGGAGCCTGCATTGGAAGAGACATTCATTATTTATTTGGGTGATTTATAGAGTGTCTCATCTGGCAATTACTTATTGAATTTTAAAATTAAACATAAATTACATAAGTTAGTCACATTGTGCAGCACTGTATAAACTGCTTCTGCTACTACTGGGCATAGATTGATATGGCAAGCTCCTGGAAATGAGAAAAAAATACCAACTAGACAGGGGCTATATCAAATAAATCTGTTTTGCATTGGGATGTGGCAAATGCAAGTTTCAAGCAGAAAAGTGGGGGCTACTTAAAAAAATCATTCACCTAAAAACAACCTATAACACACACACACACACACACACACACACACACACACACACACTCATACACGCACATACAGTTTGAGTGAAATTTTCTCATATGATCTGACAATGTTCCCTCCCACAGCCACAGACCTCTTAACAAAACCCCAACACCAGGTATGAGAAGTTCTCTTTTGAGGGTTGTTCAAAATATTACAAACTATTACTATCATCCCTGGTTGGCCCCCCAAAGGTGGAAGGTAAGTCCCTATTGCTGAAGACACCATTTAGTCCAAACACAGGACCCAGAAGCCCCTGAGCTAGAACTGACCTGAATGACCCTTCCCTCAAGTTTAGCTTTCTTGGTACCAGAAGGTGCCATGCAGGCTTCCAAAGGAGGAAAACAACCAAGAGTCTTACACATCTATGATGCCTATGAACTGTGATCAGCATGGCACCATAATCCATACTTTGGCAGTAATGAACAGCTCTCTAATTAGACTTAACACCCATTCAACTAGGAGGGAATTGTGCGTGGTACTAAAAACCTAGCCAACCACCCAGGGATAGCGAAGTCTTGGTGACTGGAGGAGAATCTACAACGACAACTTTAGCAAACCATCATAATCCCTAAACATACTCTAAATATCATCCTTATACCCATAGACAAGTTTAGTCCTCACCCCTCATCAAGGAAACATCTCTTCACAACAGACAGAGACAACAGAAAACCACAGCCAATCAAAATGCAGAATTGTGGATCTTGTTCCAAATTAATACATCTACAAAACACTGTCCCACCTAAGCCTCAGGGAACATTTCAGAAGAGGGGGCAGAAAGATTGCAAGAGCAAGAGGATCAGGAAGTTTGTTTTGGAACTGTGTCTCCTACTAAAGTCAGAACCTACTTCCAAGGAGTCTCACCAACTTGACTGCCTAAAGATGAGCTGAACAGGGGCAACAAACAATAGATACACCAAAGTGGGCTGGGATGGGGTGATCAGGAGGCCTCAACCCTACACAAATACTAAAAGAGCGAGAGATAAATAAGGAAAGCTCAGAAGGGAGAAATGGTTATCTAATACCAAACATACAGTCTTGAAAACTCATAAACAAGTAACAATATATAGCTTGAATAAGATATATATATATATATAACTTTTTCCTTTTTCCTTTCATTAAATCATAATTAGAGAGAGAGAGAGAGAGAGAGAGAGAGAGAGAGAGAGAGAGAGAGAGAGAGAGAGACTCACTGTGGACCCCTGGCTGGCCTGGAACTCCCTATGTAGACTAGACTGGCCTTGAACTCAGCTGTCTGATTAAAGGCATGCACTACCACGCTTGATTTAGAATCTCTTTTAAGCAGCTCTTGCCATATAATACCCCAGGACAAGTCAACATAAATATTGTTGTATCTTTTAGAAACTCAAGATGATGAATGACTGTCCCTACACAGGAGAGACAGGTCTTACTTATTTAGTTTGTTGCAGAAGGAAAGCAAACTTCCCAAAAGATTATATAGAGATTTGGAGGAGGAGCAAAGTTGGTGTATGTCTCCATACAGCCAGACATAAATCCTGAAATGACAAGAGCTTAACTTGTCTTTCAGGAAAAGCCTCGACAATCTATCTGAGAATGTTTAGAAATGGCTCTTTAAGAACAGACACATGTAGAAGCTAAGCTGTCAGGTTCAGTGACCTTCTGATGTCACAAGCTCAGAAGTCTCTTCACGGAACACAGTAATTTCCCTGAAAAAGACCCTGGGACCTATAAATATTGATGAAATACTTTAATGCTACCACTTGGAGGAGTAGAGACTTAGGAGTCATGGTTTGGGTGAGGGAGGTAGGACACTGCAGCGTGCGTTTGAAGGGCATAACTGTCCCCGAACCCTCCTTGCTGCTCTGTTCCCTGACCTGTGAGTTGAACAATGTTAATCTGTCGTGCCCATCTGCCATGTTATTCTACTATTAGCCAATTATCCATGGATCACAATGCCTGAAAGTGTGAGACAAAACAAGCCTTTCATCTTTCTAAAAAGTTTCTCAAGTACTGGTCGCAGTGAACAAAAACTGACATAGACCATCCATACCTGCTAGAGAACTCAAACCTCTTCCTTCTCACCATTCAGCCAACAAGTAGCATCTGCCCCCTCCTTCCTATAAGTTTCCTGATACCGACATGGAGAAATAAATCTGAGTTTACCACTCCTAAACTCCTTGCAGATAACCACATAACAAAGCTGGGCATTGTATTGGCTTCCATGCTTATGAGGAAGTGAGTCTTATTTGGTATCAGGACAGCAACTCATACAAGAGTTGCTCTCTTCTGGAAAGAACTAGAAAACTAAAATCTATAGAACAATGCTTTTTAGAGATTTGGTACCAGGCAGTCCAATATTATGGCCCTTTCAACAGTAGAAGGGAATCTCAACTGGCCAAGTTTTCTGCTTAGAATCACTTTTTCCAGACTTACAAGAAGAAAATGATCCCAATAGAGCAAGACAGTTATATTGCATTGACAATATAGAAAACAGAGTTCAAGAAAGGTGAAGATAAGACAGCTAGAGTCAATGTACACAGCACAGGAGAATAACAGAAAACACTTAAAAAATCTACATAGAATACCTTTGACTCAGTGATGGAACACTAAGGGACACACACATAAACAGAATTAAGACAAACCAGACAAAGTACACTCAGGTGGCAATAAGCTGAACGAAACGCAGAGTTCCAACACAACTGGGCTAGGAGATGTACATTCTAATCATCTGAAGTGAGACATTCACTCAGAACAAAATGAACCCTATATAGAAAAGTCTACAATGGTCTTCAAGCAACAAGCTTAAAAGAGAATGGCATACATTTTAAATAATCTGATCCTGCAAAACATTTGTCAAGGGATGGGAGTATAGCCCAGCTGGTAGGGTGCTTGCATGGCATGCATAAAGCCCTGGATTAGAGTCCTAGATCCCTATAGATAAGGTCTTGTTGTACATGTCTGTAATCTCATCATTGGGAGTAGAAAATGGAGAATCAGAAGTTCAAATTTATCCTAAGCTACATGGAATGTTCCAGGGCAGCCTGGGATACATTAGGCCCTGTCTCAAATGAATGAAGAAGTCAATATTGTATAAGAAAACAAAACAATAAAATACTCCAAATAAAATGAAATTCATAGAATATAACATCATGGGAAAAAAGAAACTAAAAAGGAAGCTATATTATATGAAACACACACACACACACACACACACACACACACACACACACAATCAATTAATAGAAACAGACTTAAAATGACCAACATCAGAAAAGGCTTTACATTGTAGGGTCACTATGTTCAACAGTCAGAGACAGAGAAAAAAAAATAAAAGATAAAGTGGAAGAAAGCACATGCGAAAGTTCCAAGTAGAAATTACAAATAATAAAGAAATTAATTTCTGAAGTGAAAATGATAGTTGATGGGATTAACAACTAGTTAGACACTGCAGAAGCAAAGATCTGCAAATCTGAAGGCTTGTTAGTAGAAACTGTGTAGCGTAAGACACAGCAGAAAGGGATCAAGCAATAAGTCCCAGTTGGTTTTGTAACCAGTGAGACAGAATTAAGTAGCCAATACATGCGAACAAGTTCCAGAGGAGAGAAAAAAAAAAAAATGTGTTTTATGTAAAACAGCAATAATCCTTAATCTTCTAACTTTGATGAGGGCACTAAATCTTTATGTATCCAATTTGTTTCACTGGTCCGAAACAGGATACAGACACAAACACAAGCACCATGTGCTGTCATGTAGCAATCTCTGCCCCCCTCCCCACTACACACACACACTGGATAAACTATTATCTTGAAGGGATGCTTGTTATGACACAGGATATTCAAAGGAGGAGGAATAGTCCATGCTGCAATGAGCGAGTAGCATTAAACTCAGGAAGTTAACTCAAAGGCTTCAGGAAGTCACTGAAGTTGACCAGATTCACTAGGCTCTAAGAATGTGTAAGAAGCAAGGACTACTGAGAGGAACTCTCAGACTACCCAAGCTCCTTGGACAGGATGCTTGCAACCTGCTGAGCTGCCTGGTTGTCCAGTATGTTCCACATCCAGCTTTTGTGAGCTTTGGTGATGCAGGTGTCTGAGTCATTTCTGTTCCTGTAACTCATATTCCTATAATTCACCTATATTCTTATAACTAATCCCGATGAAACTCATTGGTCCACTGAGTTGAACTTTCATGGGATCCTTAATTAGGTCTGTTATGGGTTCACTATCTGGGGTAAGTAGATGTTTGTTTTCATATCCACATAAATAGTATCACATAACACATAAACAAAAACCGTCATCATCACCATCAAATCCAGGTACATCACAAATAAATTCCTGGAAGCTATGATAAATAAAATGTGCGTTTTTGGTGCAATGGAGGCATTCAGGGTACATATGCAGAAGGAGAAAGAAAAAGTTTATTATAAAATATAGCAAAATATGTGAGGCAAATGAAAATAATCACTTTAAAGTTGACAGGCTACAAACATGAACTACCAAATTAAATGACATTCTAGATCCAGCAAAAATATCTTACAACATGAAGGTGTCATATGGACATTTTCAGATAAACAAAAGCTGAGAAAATTGTATTGCCAGCTACCTGCAAGATTTTCACATTGAGGGGAACATGATACCTCATGGGTATTTGGATCTAAACAGAAAAAGAAAAAAGTACTGAGTATTTCATATATATGCCAAATAACCAGGCTTTTGAAACCTGACTTTCAACTTTCTTTACAAGTTAATTGGTTTTGAAGACGAAGAAAAAGAATGATAATGAAAGGTCATCTTTATCACATGTAGAACTAAAATGTTTTACAGCCCCGTAACAAAGGATGGGGATTGAGATATGAGAATGTATTATTGTAAGGGCTGTACACCATATGTGGAGTGGCATACTATTTGAAAGTAGAGCGTGGTAAATTAGAGATGAATTTTGCAAATGCAGGAGCAAGTGCCAAAAAGTCACATAAATGAAAACAATAGCCTTTAATCTAATGAACTAGCAAATGCTCTCTAATCATTCTCTCGGGGGTAATCAATTCTTCAGATTATCTAGTCTCTCCTTCTGCCACTGGCCTGAGTAATATAAAACACCCTGTGGGGTGAAGCCCAGCATGATAAGAAGTAAGACAGGCTGTAGCTTTTCTAAAAGCCATGATGCTGCAGACACTAAAGTGCTTGGAAGAAAAAAAAATTCTATCAGGGTCAGCAGAGATAAGATGATGAAGCAGGCAAAGTCTGGTTTGGGTCTTTGTTAATCCGAATATAGAAAAGCTGCTGTTAAATGTAATTACCTGACTTCACTGCATTCCCACTTGCCTTTCAGAACCATCTCTTCTTAAAGCCTTTCAGCTTCGTCATCCCCAAACTGGCTGCTCCATGCTGTGATTGAGGTAGAAGGCACAGGCTTGTTTAACACATTTTCAGACTCCTGCTATTTGCCATACAGGGTCATAAACTACAGCAGCAGTTCTCAACCTGTGGGCTGTGACCCTTTTGGGGCTCAAACAACCCTTTCAAAGGGGTTGCCTAAGACTATCAGAAAACACAGATATTTACGTTCCAATTCATAACAGCAGCAAAATTACAGTTGTGAAGTAGCAATGAAAATAATTTTATTTAATACATGAACTGTATTAAAGGGTCTCCGTGTTAGGACATTGAGAACCACTGAACTACAGGCTCTGGGCTAGCCTCTAACTGAGCAGATTTCATTAGTTACAGAAGTCAACTTGACTTTTTTTTTTTTCTGTAAGGCTTTCTGGAGTTATTTGTGTGGTAGTTATCAATGTCACTAGATCTGGAGTCTTTAAGAGTCATACCTCTGGACTTGTCTATAAGCATGTTTCCTGAAAGGATGAACAAAGAGGAAGATCTTCTCACTCCGAGAAAGAGCAGCACCTTCTGGCAGCAGCCCAGACACAAGGAGGTCCCAGGGAAAAGCTGCTGGTTTTCTGCCTGCTTGCCTTCATCTACTTTGTTCACCCTTCTGCTATGGCTGTCTTCTGCTGACATTATAACTGTGTTTTTCCAGTCTTCCAACATGGGCTGTGGCTCCCTGGGAATCCTCCAGGACTTTAGCACAAGATTGGGACTGCTGTGGGATGTCATTCTGTATGTTGTGAATACGTGTTGCTCGGATTTGTTGATAAATAAAATGCTGATTGGCCAGTAGCCAGGCAGGAAGTATAGGCAGGATAAACAGACAAGGAAAATTCTGGGAAGAGGAAGGCTGAGTCAGGAGTAGGCAGCCAGACACAGAGGAGGCAAGATGACAAGGCAGAACTGAGAAAAGGTACCAAGCTATGTGGCTAAACATAGATAAAAATTATGGGTTGATTTAAGTGTAAGAGCTAGTCAGTAATAAGCCTGAGCAAATGGCCAAGAAGTTATAAATAATATTAAGCCTCTGTATGTTTTTTTCGTCCAAGCAGCTATAGCACTGGGCAGGAGAAATTTATCTCAACCACAGGGCCCAGGCAGGACTGGAGAAACTTCCAACTACATTGGGACTAATGAGGCATCTAGCCTCATGCATTGAGCAGTTCCTGGATTCTTAGCCAATTCAGTGTATAGACAGCTATAATTGGGCTATCAGTCACCCATCCCTTTGCCCTTCTATGACTTGAAAGTCATGAAGTATTGAAAGATTAAAAATTACCCTACTAACAAGTCACTCATAAATGCAAACACAAAAGCTTATTTTTACTGTAGGGTCTTTTCTACGCATTATAGTAAAATCTTCATAGTAATGATGTAGCATTTGAAATCTGGCTCATTCACAACTTTTAGCTATAATTAGCATAGCTGCCATGAACAGTGATGGCCATGTGAATACTTTGACAGGTGAGTATGCAATAGACTTGTTACATATGATACATTTGATGTGTGCATCTAGCCACAAACATTCTCCTCTTCCTGGAAAATCAACTTCGTTGGCATTGTAAGATTCAATTTCTCTGGCAGTTAATTCTGTTAGACATGGGCAGATGACCCAGGCCAACCTATATTACAGTAGTCTGCTCCCATAAGAATCAGAGCCAGAACCAGAAAATTTCAGGTTTGTCTTGGTTTGGTATCACAATTGCAAAGAATTTACAATGTAGAAATGCCAACCTGCCCCCCTTTTTAGGCACATGGAGACAGAAGTAAAATGTAGAGCCATTCTGAAGTGGTGGGATGAAGCAGGAGTGAGCATCAGGAGCAGCAAGGAAAGGTAGGGTGTGATACTACCTACCTCCTATTCCATGATTCCAGGGTTCCCACAGTGATGGCTAAATTCCCACAACCTCAACTAACAAATCACATTTGGATATTACTTTTAATTTTAAAACTAATCTTTTTTGTTGTTTTGAATTTGTGCTGGTTAGTCTTATGTCAACTTGACACAAACTAGAGTTATCTGAAAGAAAGGAATCTCAATTGAGAAAATGCCTTCATAAGATTCATTTGCAAGATATTGTCTTAATTAGTGATTGATGGGGGAGGACTGAATCCACTTTGGGTAGTGTCATTCCTGGGCAGCTGGTCCCAGGTTCTGTAAGAAAGCTGCTGAGCAAGCTACGGGGATCAACCCAGTAAGTAGCACCCCTCCATGGTGTCTGCATCAGCTCCTGCCTCCAGGTCCTGTTTGAGTTCCTGTCCTTGAATTCCTTTGATGAGTAACAGCAATATGGAAGGGCAATCGTTTCCTCTCCAAATGGCTTTTTGGTCATGGTGTTTAGTAGCAGCAATATAACTAACTAAGACAGAAATAAAGTCAGAATTACAAAAATTTCCAGATTAGGGTTCCATTGTAATCTCATCCAGCTGTATCCCCAGTTGTGGGTCTCTACATTAATAACCATCTACTGCAAAAAAGTTTCTCTAATAATAGCTGAAAGATGCACTAATCTTTGCTTATAGCAGTAAGGCACTGGGAATCTCTTTAATATTATGTTCATTTAGCACAATAATAATAGTTGTATTTTAGAGCCCATAACCTATCAAGCCACAGATTATTGGCCCCCAGTAATAGCAGGTAGGTAGGAAGGTAGGGGTAGATCTCAGAGGAGTTAGGAGAGGGTTTTGATCTGATCTAAACATTGTATGAAATGTCAAAGAACTAATAAAGTATTATTTTTAAAAAGCCCTGTTCTCATCACCAACATCCTACTTGTCAGTTCTAACATTAATCTCTACCTACATCCAGGATGGCCACTATCTACTTTGACATTTTAGTAGTTAGTGATTTTGAATATCTTTTACTGAAAAAGACAAGTCTTTAATCAACTCTCAATGGAAGTAGAGGATGTTTAACGGAGAAGAACATCATGAAAAACTGATCAGCACAATAGTAAACACCCAAAGTAGGAACAGAAAAATTTATGGAAAAGATATGCCAATGTATTACCTTAAATAGTAAAGTGACTTAATGATTTCCAACCATTCAACTAGCTAAACAGCAAATATGTCTGTTGCTTATGCTACCTTCTCTCTACATCTTCTCTTTTCTCTCAAATCAGAAATCACTTAGAGGTGAATCCCATGCCCACCCACTAATCTGAGTATTTTCAGGACAGGAATTCCCTACATCTGGTGCTTTGTATGTTTCTTACAGGGCCTTTCATATATATCCTTGACATGAAGGAACCCAGCCATGGCTGTATTACATGTAGAAATAAGCTAAAAGCTCCAATTAAGATAGTTTTGGAAATATTACCAACATGAGAGCCATTGAATTTTCAAGATATATCCATGTACCATCTCTGAACTGTGCATGGACTTGGAAAATAAGGTAGATGGAGGGAGAGGGGACATGAAAGAATGGATGGTAGGGCTTGTCATCAGTCCCTCACCATCCTTTCACAGAAAGAAATGCAACTTACCCTTTCTCTTTTCCTCTGAGATTGCAGGTCACATCTCAGTGATTCTTGGCTTGAAATAGGTATTAGAGAAGTAATACTACTGTCAGACAGTCATACAAAGGCATGTTCAACCAGAAAAAATGGAAAGTAAAATAAAGTCTGAAAGGGAATCCAAATCCTATCACTTAGGAAAGTGATTGTTTTTCTCTATAGGTATAGGCTAGGTAAATCCACATATCCAAAACCAATGACTTTCACTGAAATATGGCTCTTGTTGCCATACAAATATCCAAATATTTATAGAAATTGTGTAGTCACAATTTTCTCACAATTTAGACACAGTTATTAGAAAAGACTAGTTTTGTCTTTGACTGATAAAGATACCCAAACAGCCATGCCTTTACTGTTCCAGAATGACATACACTCTACAGAGCTTGGGTAGCATCCCTGCACTCACTAGCAACATAGGTTCCTTATAGCATATTTGTCTACCATCTTCTTGTAGATTTTATCTTATAGTCTACAGAAGATTTCTAGGCTCCATTAGATCTACTCACGAGTCACAGAGCAGAGAAAAATGTATAGTACTACCAACACTCACTTTTATACACTTTTAGAAGCTGCATATGGCATTTCAAATTTCTCTCTCTCTCTCTCTCTCTCTCTCTCTCTCTCTCTCTCTCTCTCTCTCTCTCTCTCTCTCTCTCTCTCTGTGTGTGTGTGTGTGTGTGTGTGTGTGTGTGTGTGTGTGTGTGTGTGCAAATGCTGACTGAGGCCAGAGAAGAGTGTCAGGTCCTCTGGAATCATGGGCAATTGTGAGATGCCATATGACTGCTAGGAACCAAAATCCAGGCCTCTGGAAAGGCAGCTATGCCCTTAAGCATCTCTCCTGCCCAGATATTTTGCTTATATTTCATTTAACAGAGATTTGCTATGTTGCCACTACTAGCTGCCTTTGTCATAGCTTCCATCTATTAATAGTAACAATTTGTCACTTACAGTTGCTCAAAACCTTTTGAACTAGCTTCCTATTGTACTTTTTGTTTTTGAGTGACCATTGTGGCAAATCCCTAGTGAGAGTCGGTGAGAAGCCAAAGAGGAGGACAGAGAGAAGACAGGGGATGTTTTGGAGGTTTTCATTCATTGTGTGAAAGTTTGTTGGAGCCAGGTAGGCTAGGGTAGCTGAGTAGGGCACGAGGCTGAGGAAAAAGCAGAGACAGAAGAATAGATGAAGACAGAAAAATCAGTGCTGAGAGGGCTTCTGGTTAATACTAAGCAAGCCCTGAGTTTATTTCACAACCAGCTTCTATACAAATGGAAAGAATAAAGTAGAACTAATCACAGCACAGGCAGTCTAGCCTGTCCTTGGTTCAAGGAGCAGGCAGTTTCGTTGTCTCAAACATGTGCTACCTGCTGATATCAGCAGCCTGCCTAGAATTGTACATTAGCTGGATAACTAGTTCTTTTCCATAAGTTAATCAGGACTTTCTCACAGCCCCTGTACTTTTCCCAGAAGCTGGATCAGAGCTTTCTTACAGCTTCTGAAGAGACTAGAGCAAGCAAGCTTGGAACTCTTTGGGGTCAGAATGGACTTCAGATTCAAATCGAGTTCCTGTGGGAAACTGAGTCACTGTGGGCTCCCACAAAAGTTGAATTTTATTCATTAGATTTTGGTTTCTTTTGGACTTAGATTAGAGAGAAACAGACAAATAAAAGAGTAATATGCTATATTAAAAATTCTTTTAGCACAGAGGATAAAATAAAATTGTCATTCATTGTCCTTAAGGAGTTTACAATTTTGTAGAGAGATATGTTCATAACTAAAATCCAATGAAAAGTAATGAAATGTAGAGGATAGTCCTTTTTAATCTAGAAAGTATTGTACATAATGATAGAATGAATTATGGAAGCAAGGAAAATGAAAGCTAAAATAAAAGAATATTTTTGGAATATGAGGAGATTGGACAATAGTGGGAAATTCCTACCAAATTAAATTGGAGCAATCTTTAGGGGTATATTAAATATAACAATTTCTATTTCTGAATTTTATACAGAAAAAACATTATGCAGGAGTGTTTGTAGCCTCAACTACTTGGGATACTGAGGCAGGAGAATAGCTCAAGTCCACAAAGAAAAATAACACAATGAAAGCCCCCAAAATATACAAAACCCAACAAAACAAAACAGAACAAAAACAAAAATAAAACAAAGCAAAAACAAAATAAAAAAGTAATTTGAGACAAAAATTCCTAAGTGTATACATTAAGAGTTGTTTGCATTTATCAAATATTTACTAGACAGGATATTACTTTAGTTGTTGTGAATTACAAATCCCAAAAGATCTAGTTAACACCAGGCATATAAATATTATGCAAGATGTCCAATCAACCCCATAAGTTAAACTATGTAAAGCTGAAAAAACCATAACTTATTGCTCTAACCATTCCACTGGATTCTGGTTAATAATCTTTGGGATTATTTCATCTTGTCTTTAAACACACCCATGTATTCTGTAAACTATTAATTTTCTAACTACACTTTTAGATAGTCTGAAACAATAGCAATTTAAAATCTCTCAAGATTTTGTAGGGATTTCTGATTTACAAGACTTTAACTTCGTGTGTAAAATACTGGTGTTTCCAAAATGACCTCACATTGTTTTGGCAGTTGGTACTGACACGTAATAACCTATGATTGAATCAGAGGACAAAAATGCCCTACTTCTAGAAGCCTTGATAAAGCTGTTTATCAAGTGGATCCCTCAAGAATTGAAGATAGATCTGTGCAGCTTCCAAATGCACACATTCTCTGCAGCAAGACAAGTATTAGAAAATTAGTTCAAGTATCCAATCCAAAAGTAATCAAGACTAGAAGGGTGGAAATGAAATAACAATAACATGCAGAAAATAGTACACAGCTAGAATAAATAAAATGAGATGACCACTTAGTGATGTAGATGCAGTCTTTAGTCTTTAAAAGAATCGAAGGGCTCCTTGTTGGACAAAAAAAAAAAAAAAAAAAAAAAAAAAAAAAAAACTCACAAAGACAAGTGGGTAACAAATGATGGTGTCATTTGTTTCAACCACATCTTAGGGACTATCCAGACACGAATATTATGTATCAGGTCTAATAAAACCAGAAAATTTTCTTTAATTTTTGCAATTATTTTGGAACACCAATTATAGGCTTGATGTTGAGTAAGTATCTATAACTCTATATTCAATAGCTTAATCTGTAAATGGCAAGAAAGTCTACCAGGCAACATCTTATACTATAATGATAAAAAGTCGACAACAAAGGCAAATATAAATGTAGATGTAAGGAAATAAAGAAGAAAGTAAAATTGGCACCAAGGCAATGAGCTGATTACAATGGTCATTATCCTAAGGCTTAGGAGACACTTCCAAGGGAAAGAAAGAAAAAATAAGGATACTCTTCAGGATAAATGTTTACAAAACTGTATCTGGGGAATAGTCAATAAGAAGGAATTAAACCTGCCACAGAAATCAAGGGAAGAGGAAGTTTCTAAGTGTCCTGAGAGAGCCAGAGGCATCCAAGAAGGAATGTGATGTACTGAGACTGTTAATGCAGAGCAAAAGCAGAGCAGTCAAAACAGAGGTAGACCAAAAAGATTGTTTTATTGGGCTTGAATTAAAATTCTTTCTTTCTGTTTATGTGACAGTCAGATAAACTGTTATAATTCAATCTTTTAAAAACATTAAAATGAGTTCCAGACAAACAAGTATATTGTTTATATAGCTGTATCATAATGACTCATATTCCGGGAAGGATAAATGAACTATAAGCTGAATGAGAAAGAAACACTTAGCTAAGATAATTAAGTTGGCTAGACTTAATTGAGGGCTCAGAAGCTCTAAGATTTGGAATGAGAGTGGTAGTGAATAAGCTTATTTTCAAATATGGAAGAAAAATTTCAGGTCTAAAACTGAAGAGGACTAAAGATTTAGTAGTATTCAAGTTGTCCCACTTTAACTTATATCACCATAAAAATAGGAATAACTCAACATTTGAAAAGTATGGGACAGCCAGGTCTTTTAAAACTTTCTATTTCCTGTAAGAATCATTTATCCTGCATAGAAAAGTATTTATTTATAGTAAATTGATAGTTAGCTTTAATTGGCAGGTTGACACAACCTTGAATTCACCTGGGCTATGGACACTCCTGTATTAGATTTTCTTAAACATATTAATTGATATAGGAAGACCCACCCTACTGTGGATGACACATTTTCCTAGGCAGGGAGTTCTGCACTATTTAACAGGAGAGAAACAGAGCAGAATTCAAGAAGGCAGTATGCATGGATTTATTTCTCTCTGCTTTCGATTGTGGAAGTGATGCAACTAGCTACTTCAAGTTCCGTTCACAGGGAACATGGTGCCCAGCTGTGCTGGACCATAACCTAGAACGGTAAATGGAATAAATCCTTCTCTCCCTTATGTTGTGTCTGGTATTTTATCACAGCTATTGGAAAGGAAGCTAGAACAAATAGGATGTTAAAATGGGATTTCTCTGTTACTGTTTCAGTTAAGATCACAAAGAATGAACACAAATCCACAGGTGCTGATTACCCCCACACTGTAAAATAAGAAAATACACTGTATATACAGAACCTGCAAAAGCATTACTCTGGAAGCCTGTTTTGGAAAACTTTATCATAGTAGTTGCCCAAGGATATTGAAAAGACTGGAGAAGCCAACAAAGAAGACTTTTTATAGAGAATGTCTTTAGAGGAAGTTATTGGAACACTTTGGAATTCATTGCTCACTTAACTCAAACATATACATTCACTCTCATGAAAGATGATAGCAAGGAATGCTTACTCCATCTCCCACTTCCACTTCAAGCTGAATTAAGTGGAGATAAAGAAAATTATTCAGACAACGCAATCTTTGTTCCTGTTTTCTGCAATACATAGAATCTTCATTTCAAGAAAAGCTCAAATGTGGGAATTAAGAATGGTTGCTTTGGTGTAGAATTACAAGTGTGAACTGTTGGACTGGATCCAATATAGAATCCACTCAAGAGAGCTACCCAGTGAGAAGGGGACATGCCAAGAGAGGAGATGCCACTCAATGCCTTGAGTCTTTAGGGAAATGAGAAGCTGACCTTTAGGAGAGAAGCATTGTCTCAGTCCTAGGAATTATGGCTGGAAGTTCCCTGTGGAGAAATATTTGGGAAACACACTGGGAGCTCCCCAAGAGATAATGAGTCAGCTTGGAATATCTGCAAAGCCTAGAGGTCAACAAAATGAGATCATGACTATGACAATAGCAGCCATGTGAAGTCTTTCCTTCTTACATCTCTTCCTTTTCTTTTGACCTTCACCTGAAACCATTCTCAAACTCAAGTGTTAGGGCAATTTGTGGTAGAAGAATAAAATATGAACTTAACCTCAAGCAAAGCTTGGAGTCTGGATTATTACCACAGACTCATTAATTCAATTCTAGACCAGGTAGCTATTGAATGCAGAAGTATGGGAAAATGTTTTCCTTAGAAAAGAGCCACTGGCAAGCATAGGAAACTTGTCCAGTGTGCTATTCAGTAACCAGGAAAAATAAGTCCATACAGATCTTTTAAAGGGGTATTATATTATCTTTACACTTAGCACAATATAATGTAAGATTAAAGGCACCACTTATGGAGAAAGATCTGGATCCAATATTAGCTATGCCTCATATAAGCTGTGTGAACTTGGGTACATGACCTAACTATTCCAAGCTTCCTTCTTGGGAAACTAGGGGTATATTGTATATACATCACAGAATAATTAATTAATTAATGTAAGAGATAAGTAAAGTTATGTAGGTCAGCTGTTCAGTACTGTAGCTTCCAGTAGATATTCTGTAGATAATGGTTTAAATGATAGCTATTATTATTATTAATTATTTATCAAGCAGTCACAATTAATTTTTTGTCTTTCCCCCAAGAGCTTCCTAAACTGGTATTTTTATGCACCAAAAGCTTTTACTAATTTCACTGCCATTCATTAAACTCAGCATCAGGATATAGATCTGTAGTTCTTCAATGAAGGAAAAGAGCACAGTACTCCTCATGACTCTGCACCACTGCAGGATGGGAAGTAGGTTGTACCACACCCAAGTGAAAACTGTAGCCAAAACTTGAGCAAACAAAATGTGATTATTTTGGCATCTTCCAAGTTCCTTACCCAGGAAAAACTTCCCCTGCAATTTTGGTAGAAATGGTGTAGGATTTTGAAAGACTTGTAGGTGCATCAAAGAGATTTTCTGCCTGTTTTTTTTTTTTTTGTTGTTGTTGTTGTTTTTTTAGATTGATTTCACTGAAATTGTAGTTGTACAAGGTGCATGCCATTCTGGAAGTTTCAAAAATCTCCATGTGTTTTGTAAGGGAGGCTGTGAGGTTTCTTTCTGAATGGTGCAGAGGGAAAGAGCCAACATAACTTAAGCTGAGCATTCTTGGACACTGAAAGCCACTCATCTTAAAAAGCTTTAGATTATCAACCTCAGGTGTTTGCTTTTTTCTTCAGAGATCAGAATAGAAGCGAGCTCATCAAAACTAAATTGCAATGGATAAGATCACTCAGAGGAAGAAAGACCAGCATTCAGAGAGTGGGACACACACCCAGGGTCTGTTGTTCCTGTAGAGTTGAGACTTGTGAGTAGAGACTTGCTTGTGCTACAGGACTTTCCAGAGACCATCTCTATCAACAGCAGGTCCCTTGCTATTCTGGCATTCTGTGAAGAACTCTTTTGATGATTATGCATTTGGCTTGGCTTCCTGGATATTTATTTTAGTTTATTCATTACTTTCTTTTGGATCTAGCATACATTTACTTGTTTGAAAAATTTAAAGGCATAAAAGAAAATATGGTGGAATGTTTCTCTCACTCATATTCACTGCCAATGAATGGCTCTTCCCAGGGGAAACTAATGTTATATGTTTAATATTGTTATCTGCATATACTGAAACAAAGATTGTAACACTGTATGTATATGTATATAAACCTACACTTGTCCACTATACACAAGTTTCAGATTATGATATAACAGGTCCTTAACCTAAAAGCTTTAGACATTATTCCTTGTTGATACCTGATGAGTTTCCTCATTCTTTTCAACTACAAAATTTTATTTTATAGGCATATATCACAATTTAACTCATTTCCTATTTGAAGATATTTACTTTGTTTCCAGATATTTAATATTTCAAACAGTGCCATGGTGAACATTCTGCATAAAAACATTTAAAACATATGTGTGACTATCTGTAAACCAAATACCAAAAGGAAGATCAATGAGTAAAAGATATGTACATTTATAATCTGGTAGAAGCCATGCAAAGGCAAAACACATACACACACACACACACACACACACACACACACACACACACACACAGACCATATCACACAGTATAGAAAATTAGGTTTATGGGAAAAAAATCACAACCAACAGGTCTAACATGCTAAAATGTCTACTGTATGCACATTATGAGAAGTGCATCAGCAAGAGTTCCCTGCCCTTAATCTGCTCTCTATTTTCCTAGTGTCACTATGCTGAAAAAAAAAATCTCTCTTTGACTCTGTAATAAACAATACTTCCTGCACTGGAAAATGTCCCTGTGGGACCTAAGTTCAATAACAGCCTTTGCATACAAATGCTGTTGATATTAACCACAGGTCTTGTGTTAACCCAGTGATCAAACCCATGCTGATGGATGAGGTTTTCCAATAGCTACCATCAGAGGACAAAGAAAAAGCTAGAAAACACAGGCAGCCGTATGGAAATCATATCTCTTCAAGACACACCTAAGAGCCCTCCAGGGCCTATAGTGACAATGTAGAATCACAGAAATGAGAGTGTATTTCTCCCCTTTTCTGTAGAAATCATCACTCTTTATCTCTGATAATATAATGGTGAAATATGTAGCCTTACTATGATTTATGTTTAGATTTCCTTTATTATCTAGATTAATCATCTTTTCATATGTTTTAAAAATAATTCATTTTCCTTTTTTGTGATATGCCTGTTCATATCATTCTGTTTTTATATTGGATTATTGGTTCTTTTCTTATTGGTTTGTAGGAGATTTTTATCTGTTACATATGTTAAGGAATTAATTCTGCTTCTGTAATATGGCCTTCAAGAGTTCTAATTTATCATCTTGTTTTTGAAATTGCTTGTGATAGCTTTTATTTGACAAGAATTTAATTTTCCATATAGTTGAATTTATCACTTTACTGTTTCAGCTTTTATATCTTATAAAGAAACATCCACTATGCTACACACTTACTTAAAATAAGCAAGCAAATAAACAACAACAAAAACAAATGGACCCTTTAGTGCATTGATGTTATATTGTCCCTCTTTAAGTTTTCAGTTGCCTCTAACTTTCCATCTTGCTTGGTACTGGGTATCATTTTTTTTTCCTTTTGTCTGGAGAATCAAGAGGAGTAAAAGGTGCAGTAAAATTTAATGCTTCTAGTTATTTTACAAGATGGAGGTAACAATTAAGACACAATTCAGAGGAGAAATTTGAAAGCATATAAGGACTGATAAAGCATTAGAATTCAGGCTCAGTAAAGAATTTATAAGTAAAAAAAATGAGTACAGATAAAAGATGATAAGAGTTTAGGAGCATAAGTTGCTCTTACAAAGATCAAGGTTTGGTTTCCTACACCCGTACAGTGGCTCAACCGTGTGTAACTCCATTTCCAGAAGATCTGATACCCTCTTCTGGCCTCAGCCAGCACCAGGTATGTACATGATGTACAGACACATGCTTGCAAAAACATTCCCACACATCAATGGAAAGTAAATAGATTATAAAGAAAATTTCTTCAAAATAACTGAAAAAGTATTTTACAGAAGAAACTTGGGTGGCCAATGAACACAAAATAAAGTCAACCTCATTGTTCATAATGAAGGAGATTTCCAGTGGAACTAGCTGGCAAGAGTCAAAAGAGGTAATCCTTATGTATACAGATACAAGAAGTACACAGTGCAGAGGGTTAGAGATAAAAGTGTTGATGAAACTGATTTTTTAAAGATAAGAACGTTTTATTCAATATGCTGATGGTAATTGCCTGTCTTAAGGCTTTCATAAGAATCCTGGAGTTTCCTGAGGACACCCAGATGCTTTCTTAATGTTCTATTTCTTCAACAGAGCATACAATGACTTCCTAGGGTTACCAGAACAAAGTCCTTCATGCTGAGTGGCTTAAAAGAAAGATCCATGTTTATTCTGTCAAGACACTGAAGGCTGGAAACACCAGCTCCAGGTATCAGCTGACTCTGGGAGTAGGCTTTTCTTGCTCCTCCTGGTTTCTCTGTGTGTTTCCTTGTCCTCTCTCCTTAAGATGATACCAGCCATTGAATTCATGGCCTGTTTTAGTCAGGAATGATATCATATTAAGTAATTACATTTTCTATGATACCATTTCCAATTAAAGTAACATTCCATAGCTCTTTATAGACATGAAATTTGAAAAGATTGGATGTAGCTTTGGCTGGCCTTGAACTTGTTACCTAACTGAGACCAGTCTTAAGCTCCTGATTCTCCTGCCTCAGCCTCTAAGCCATTGGTTTACAGATATGTGCCACTACACCCAGCTTACTGAATATATTTTAGATTTTGAAAAGTAAAAATATTTGTATTTTCCTTTACAGAAGGAATGCTCTGAGACTATTCTTAGGTACCATATCTAGCTTGATGTGTCAATAACATCCTTTGATAGTTGAAACCAGAAGACATGCCATCTTCTCTTTTCCTTCTTCATCTGACTTAATAAATTTACAAACAGTATCAGATGGCATCACCATCTCAGACCTCAAGCTCTACTATAGAGCTGTAGTAATTAAAAAAAAAAAAACAAGCTTGGAATTGGAATAAAAACCAACATGTAGACCAATGGAATTTAATTGAAGATCCTGATATTAATCTACACATTTATGAACATCTGATTTTTTGATGAAGCCAAAACTGTACAATGAAAAAAAGAAAGCATCCTCAACAAATGGTGCTGGCATAACTGGATGTCAACATGTAGAAGATTGCAAATAGATCCACATCTATCTCCATGCACAAAACTCAAGTCCAAGTGGATCAAACACCTCAACATAAATCCAGTTACACTGAACTTGATAGAAGAGAAAGTAGGAGGTAGTCTTGAATGTACTGGTGCAGGAGACCACTTCCTAAATATAACACTAGTAGCACAGACACTGAGAGCAACAATTAATAAATGGGACCTCCTTAAACTGAGAAGCTTTTGTAAAACAAAGGACACGGTCAATAAGACAAAAAAACAGCCTACAGAATGGGAAAAGATCTTCAACAACCCCCTATCTGACAGAGGGCTAATCTCTAAAATACATAAAGAACTCAAGAACCTAGACAGTAAAATATCAACCAATCCAGTTAAAAAATGGGTTATAGAGCTAAACAGAGAATTCTCAACAGAAGAATCTCAAATGGCCAAAAGACATTTAAGGAATTGCTCAACATCCTTAGTCATTAGGGAAATGCAAAACAAAATGATTCTGAGATATTATCTTACACCTGTCAAAATTGCTATGATCAAAAACACTGATAACAGCTTTTGTTGGAGAGGATATGGAGCAAGGGGAACACTCCTCCACTGTTGGTGGGAGTACAAACTTGTACAGCCACTTTGGAAATCAGTATGGTGGTTTCTCAGAAAATTGGGGATCAATCTTCCTCAAGATCCAGCTTTACCACACTTGGGAATATACCCAAGAAATGCTAAACCATACCACAAGGTCACATGCTCAACTATGTTCATAGCAGCATTATTTGTAATAGCCAGAACCTGGAAACAATCTAGATGCCACTCAACTGAGGAATGGATAAAGAAAACTGGACCTGCCTTGGCTGAATCTACCAGGCTGGGCTGATTCCCCAGGGGAGAACTTGCCTTGAAGGAGGTGGGAATGGGGGATGGATTGGGGGGAGGGCTGGAGGTTGGGAGGAGGGAGGACAGGGGAATCTGTGGCTGATACGTGAAATTAAGTTAATTATAAAATAAAAATATTAAATAAATTTTTAAAAATGTGGTGCATATACACAATGGAGTACTACTCAGCAGAGAAAAACAATGACATCATGAGGTTTGCAGGCAAATGGATGGAACTAAAAAATATCATCATGAGTGAGGTAACCCAGACTCAGAAGAACAAACATGGTATGTACTCACTCATAAGTAGATACTAGATATAAAGCAATGTATATATATAATATATTATATATATAATAAAAATATACAAACAATATGGATAAGTTTAAATGGATAAATTTAGATAACATTAAATGGGTGGTTTTATGGTCTACTATCCTCTTTGCTGCTAGTTTGTATGGCATTGTACCATGGTTCTAAATGTAGTCCCTGAACCAACCATACCAACACCTCCTGAGAACGTGTTATGGATACAAATTTTCAGGCCCTACCCTAGATCTACAGAATCAGAAACTCTGATAATGGAGATTAGAAATCCATTTTAAACAACCCTGGTGGTAATTACAGCATACTCACAGCTGACAGACACTGGAATACTTATTGACCGAACAGTCTCTGGAGTCAGTATATCTGGATTTCAACACCCACGTGACTTTAGCTGTGTCACCCCAAGCAAGTGGTTTGCTTTTTGTTTTGTCTTCTATAAAAGGATATATTGGAGTTGCAGGATATTTCTAAAGGAATAAAAATAATTAATCAATGCAGATTGCTCAGAATAGTACTTGGCTCATAAAAGTCACCATATAAATGTTAGCTAAATATTGCTAGCCCAGACAAAAAGACAGAAAAGAAATTTCACTTTTTGCCTGCTTTCTCTCATTCTTGCTCACCAGCTCATCTACACTATTGATGTACCTTTCCTTTGCTAATAGTAGAACACCAACTTCTTTGGGATTCCAACACAGACTGAAAACCAACAGCTCTTGAGGAATCTCTAGAACTCCAGCATCATACTTCTGAGACAGCCAGCCTCCATAGACAGAAAAATTAATGTATTCTCTCTTTCCAGCATAAAACAGCCATTGTAGAACTACCTGGACTGCAGCCTATAAATGAGTCAAATATCCATCTAATAGTCTCCATTTTACACACACACACACACACACACACACACACACACACACATTGTATCATTTCTATTCCTTTAGATGACCCTCACTAACACAAACTACTTGACTATACTTTGTCTTCTTTTGAAAATTAAAACATACACAGTCTGTCCTTAGGCACCTACCTGACATTTTCATAATCTTTTTATACAATGGTAAATTGCTGGCCCTCTAATCATATCTGGATATTATTTTTGTATTCTAAAATGTAAATCAATTGATATCTCTCATGAGCCTAGAAATTAAAATTAATTCAACCCATCAGGAATTCCCTTCTTTTAAATACTCCTCCCATCCCAAGGCTCATTTTTCTCCTCGTGATTTTTACACTGAAATATTGACCTTCTTAAAAGACAATATGAGAGAAAACAGATTATTCCTTGTTATAATTACATCATTTAAAATTCCCCCCACTGGTGCACTTGTTACCTCGTTTTGCTTTAGAAATGGTACCTAACCTGCATCTATTCATCTACTCAGCACATGTTTACTGTATACCTTCCGCATTGTGTTCCTACTACACACAGTTCTAATTTACTCTCAATAAAGTTATAGGGTAGCGTCCTTTCTGCTCCCAAGAAGAAGTCATTTACTGGTCAGTGCTTCATAGGTGGTACCCGGACAGATGGTGGGTCCATCCAGACTGGCTGACATTTTCCATCAAACAGTCCTGGTTTTTCTACCACAGATCAGTTTTCCATTTGTTTGTTTGCTTTAGTTCTGGTTTGGGTTTGGTTTTTTGTTTGTTTGTTTTTCAGATCAGTTTTTTTTTCATACAGATGAAAGTATGTTTTTTTTTTCCATATACAGTTCTTTAAAATTTCAACTCGGTCTGAAAATTTTGAGACTTTCACATATTGTTTCATGTATTAGCCCTCCACTTGGCTCAGTGCTGTTCTAGTTTACGACTACAAATGAAAACACCACAACTTATTTAGCCACTCTCATATTTATAGATGCTGTAACTTCCCCCTTTATAATTATATTTAATTATTTTGTGTGTATCAGGGGTTGCATTTGTGCCAAAGCATGCACTGTGTGCATGTGGGGGTCAGAGAACCTTCAAGAGGTAGTTGTCTTTTTCCACCATATGGTTCTCAGAGAAAAAAAGTAAGGTCTCCAAGTTTGGCAGCAAGTGTCTTTGCCCACTGAGCAATCCCATCAACCCTCCTCAGCTTCTGTTTTAGGGCCATTAAAATCAAAACTACTGGGATGAGTGTGCACAAACTATTTTGTAAGCATATAATTTTGTTTATCTTGATTTATCTGTGCTTACATGTATACGTCTATGCTCTCTTTTGAGTTAACTTTGTTTATGTTGCCAAGCGAGAGCAAAAGTTAATTTTCCATATGAATATCTAGTTTCTCACAACAGGTTATCGAAAGAACGATTCCTCCTTTCCCCTCCATTGAATTATTCTGATACCATACTGAAAATTAATTGACCATATATGCATCCATTTCCTCATGGGCCTTTTATTCTGTTACATTGACTAGATGTTTACTCCAAGACCACACTGCCCTGATCACGTAGCTATGTAATAAGTCCTGTACCTTGCTTCCTTTCAAAATAAGCATTCTACTTCTCTAGACCTCCAGTCTTTCTGTACAAAGGTTAGGATGTGATTATCAGCTTCTGTAAAGAGAAAAAGAGGGTCCTAAGTCCTGGGTGGAATTGTAGTGCATTTGTAGGTATTGGGGAAGAAATCACATCTGAACAGCATGGAGTTTCCATTCTGCCAGTGCATGTTATTTCATGATTTTTCTAAACATTTTAAAAATTTTTATGTGTACAGATGTTTGGGCTGCATTTTTGTCTGTGTACTACATGAATTCCTGGGGCCCTCAGATGTCACATGAAGATGTCAAATGCCCTGGAACTTGAGTTACAGACAGTTGTGAGTCAACATGTGTGTCTTAGGATTTGAACTCACGCCCTCTGGAAAAACAGCCAGTGCTCTTAACCCTTGAGCCATCTTTTTAGGCCCTGATTTTATAATTTCTAATACTGCATTTTTCCATTCTAGAATTTCCATATTTTCTTTCTGTGGTAGTTTGAAAGAAAGTGACCCCCAAAGGGAGTGGCACTATTAGGAGTTGTGGTCTTGTTGGAGGAATTGTGTCACTGTAGGGGTGGGCTTTGAGGTCTTTTTCTCAAGCTTCACTCATTGTGACAATCAGTCAACTTCCTGCTGCCTTCTGGTTAAGATGTAGCCAGCACCACATCTGCCTGTACATTGTCATGTTCTCTGTCATGATGATAGTGGACTGAACCTCTGAAACTGAAAGCCAGCCACTCCAATTAAATGTTTTTTTTTTTGTAAGAGTTGCCGTGGTCATGGTGGCTCTTCACAGCAATAAAAAATCCTAACTAAGACACTTTCCAAGGCTTGAATTTTCATTTTTTTTCCCAGGGGAATTTTCAAGAAGGAATTTCTCTGTATGTAGCCTTGATTGTCCTAGAACTCACTCTGTAGACCCACCTGATTCTGTCTCCCATGCGCTGGGATTAAAGGCATGCACTACTATTTCCTGGAAAATTTTCTTTCATTGAGATCATATTTTCCTTTATTGGGACTATGAAGACATGACTTCATGTACTTGCCAACTCCTTAAGATATCTGGTCCATTCTTCTTGGATCGGGTTCCACCTCGTCTTATTAACTCTTCATGCCAACAGATTTGAATTGTTTCCTGAACAATATTCAAGTTATATTGCAGAGACTTTGCATTTTTGTGTTCTTCTTAGAAATTTAACAGCTTTGTTCTTATACACAGTTTATTTGGCCTCTGTCAACCCGCAGAAGCAGTCTTTTCTGGAGGGCAATTCAAGTCTCAGTTCAACTTATTTATTACTAATTTTCCTTTGTGTCTGGCTTACACATTCTTTTTTCTTACATTCAGAGGTGAAGGTGAAGTTTAAACATAGAATTTTAACCTCTTTTTTCTGGCTCTTCTCCCTGGGATCCCCCACTCTTACCTCTGTCCTCTAAAGTTTAGCCTGAAAGACTTTTAGTTTTTCTATTAGACTATTCCCTGATGTGACTTGATAACAAGCCTAGAACTAAAACCTGCTGGAATATATTAGTCTATTTTTCAATTGCCATAATAAAACATCTAGAGCTGGTTAATTTATAAAGAAAACAGTTTTGTTTGGCATAGTTATAAAGGCTAAAGGTCCAAGATTAAATGGTTTCATCCATATTAATCTTTAATGAGATCATAGTGGTAGATGACATCATGGTAGGCCATGTGTAAGAGCAATCACATGGTATGTTAAGATGCCAGGATGCAGATGGGAATTGCTTACGAAAACTAATGAGGGCCTTAAGAGAACTACATTCATTAGGGCAGCTCCCCTAATGATTTAATTGTTTCTCACTAGGATTCAACACTGAAAGGTCCCATCACCTGCCACATCACTTCACTGTGGACCAAACATCAAGGACATGAACATCTGAGGCAAAAAGAGGAATTACAGCAAACCACTCAGTGCTTTTTGCTTCTCACAAGGGTCAACTTTCCTCTAAAATGTTTTAATGCTAATTTTTGGATATTTTTAAGAGCTGTGTTGTGCTGTGCCCAGAGTTTGTAGCTATTACTTATGAAAGGACAAATTAGATAGGAACTTATATGGCCTGACAAGAGGTAGGGAGAAAAAAAAATATTTAAAATATGTTTATATGAGCGAATATGGAAAGATCTCCCACACTCATGAATAGGGAGAAGATGGTCATAGTAACAAAACTGTAGAGATTCAATGTACTTCTAAAAATCAAAACTCCAAGGACACTCTTGGCAGACATAGAAAATCAGCCACAAAATCTTTGACCTATAATTTATCCCACCTACAAGATTACTAGGGCAATGGAGGCACAAAACCTGTGGGAGTGGCCAACCATTGAAGGGTCTAATTTGAGAGCCACACAAGGAGAGGGAGCCCAAGCTCAACACTGCCTGGAGGCTGGATAGCCCAGAGACCTAAGGGAAAAATAAATCAATAAAAAGTTTCCTAGTTATATTCTTAAATACTTACAGATTGGTGCCTAGCCCAGTTGTCATCAAAGAGACTATCTCTGGCAACTGGTGGGAGCAGATACAGAGACCCACGGCCAAATGTTAGGTGGAGAGAAAGCTCAAATCAGTGATCTCCTGGGGCTCATCCCTTGAAGTTCAGGAAACTCCATGGAAGAAGGGTAGAAGGAAATGTAGGAGCCAGAGGGTTTGAGGATACTGGGAGAACACGGCCCACCGGCTTCAACTAAATAAGATTCATAGGGGCTCACAGAGACTGAAATAGCAATCACAGGGCCTGCATGGGTCCTACTAGGTTCTCTTCATATATGTTATGGTTGTATAACTTGGTATTTTTGTGGGACTCCTAACAATGGGAGTAGGAATGTCTCTGACTCATCTATTCCTGGGACCCTTTTCCTCCTACTGGGTTGCCTTGCCCAACCTTGACAGGAGGGTTTGTGCCTAGTCTTACTGTATCTTCTTATGCCATATTCAGTGGATATTTGTAGGAGGCCTGCTCTTTTCTTTAAAGAAAAGGAGGAGGAATGGATGGGTGGAGGGATGGGAGGAATGGAGGAAGGGGAAACTGTGGTCAGGATGTATTGAAAACAAAACAAAATAAAATAAAACAAAAACCCAAAATGGAACAAAAAAAAAGCTTATAAAGAAGACCAACACCTGCAGGGAGCAGCCATTGCTGAAGTTTCTGGTCGATATTGCCACCACCTGTCCACAAGCATGAGGAATATCTTTGCAAACCTTTTCAAGTGGTGGTGGTGGTAGTGGTGGTGGTGGTGATGATGATGATGATGATGATATTATTGTTAAAGAAAGGAATGAACAGGTTTATGGTTGCTGCAAAAACAGACAACAATTCTATGCAAACTGAAGCTAGAAAAACCATGACCACCATGCCCCCATGACCCCCATGCCCACCATGCCCACCATACCCACAACTGGTCTCAACATGATGACTTCTGAGTAAAAGAACATCAGCATCAACACGTAGGGTGTGGACAGCATCCAGCCACTGTGGTGCAACTACTTCCAGAACACCCAAGGCTTGATCTTCAAAGTGAACAGCAGTGATAGAGTGTGTGAACAGAACTGGTGGAAAGCTCATGATTCTTCTAGCTGAGGATGAACTCTGGGGTGCTGTTCTCCGCATGTGTCCCAACAAGCAGGACCTCCCCAATACCATGAATGCAACTGAAACCACAGACAAGCCTGGCTGTACTCTCTACAACATAGGAATTGGTGCTTTCAGGCCACCTGTGCCACCAGTAGGACCAGCTCTACAAAGGACTACACTGGCTGTCCACTTAGCTCCAGAATCAGAAAGGAACCAGACTCTCCCTCCCCTTTCTCTTCTCTGCTTTCCTTTCTGGTGGTGAAAATGCAACTCTGTGACCCCAAGTGCCAGAAACTGTCTCTATGGGTTTGTCACAGTGTGGATCATAATGCCCTGTACATGTGCAGACATAGCCTATGGCCAGGTCTTTACTTAATGTAAATAGTTTCTTTTTCCACGGAGGCAGCTTCTAGTACTCCTACGCAATACCACTTAGCTTTTTAAATTATTGTTATAAAATGAAAATCAACCAACTCAGTACTGAGAAGAATATGGTTCTCAGGGCATCTGGACTTCAGGAACCATTGGGCTATCGACTACTATTGGGATGCATTTGGTAGTTGGTTTTTAATTCAAACTCCATGCATTGTTTTTAAAACAATAGTTACAAATAAAAGGCAAGCCCACGTAAACATAAAGAACAGAAACTATACCTATTGCAGTAAGGAACTGAATGCTAGTTCATCAACTAAGCTCTTCCCTTGGGGGGAAACAGGCGAGATGGTGACTAACAAACCACCATCTACTGCATGGTCATAGTAGAGCCACTGTGACGTGCCTGCCTTTGAATCACATGCATTTCATAGCATTATGCTGACACATTTGTTCACATGCTCACTAAGGGACAGGCTGGGAGCCATTGTGGAGTTCAGGGCCAAGCCTTGTACTTTGTTGTTATGTAGCCAGCCCAGATGGCAGTCCACATATCCAGTTTGCTTGGGCTCATTAGGACACACTGGCAGGATGTAAGAGTCTCACCAGCAGGAACAGGTGCAAGCTGAGAGGGTCTGTCCACTCCAAACCCACATCCTAGAGTACTCCCAACTCCATGTGTGAAGTGGCTTCTTCTCCCAGCCTATAAGTATTGGGCTTGCCATCAAAAGATAGCATGTACTTTTTCTCCATATTTTGATAAACACTGAAGAAGCTGGAGCTATTCATTTATCTTGAGGAAATCCAACAACTGGTTTATTTGGTGTCATGGAACATTTTACTGCTTTCAATACACAATTAGTAATCAACTATTCTGTATACTTGATTTCACTGTTCATTTCAACAAGCACTGTAATTAGAAATACAGCATGATTCTGCAACAAAAACAGCTATATAGATCAAGGGACTAGAAGAGAGGACCCAGATGCAAACTCATGCAAATATAGCTACCTGATTTTTGACAAAGACACCAAAATATACATAGAACAGAAAACTAACATCTTCATGTTGGATTCTGAAAAATCTAGGAATCAATATGAAAAAAATGAAGCTATATCCTACGTCTCAGCCTGATGAAACTCAGCTCCAAATGGATCAAGAATCTGTACGTAAGACCCGATATTATAAAATTACTAAAAGAAAAAGTAAGTAGTGTGCTTCATAGAGGCATAAGTAAGGACTGCCTAGATAGGGCACTGATAGTACAGGAAATAAGACCAATTATTGGCCAATGGGATCTCATGAAACTAAAAAGACCATGTACAGTGAAGTAAATTGTCAAATGAGTGAAGAAGCACCCCATAGGATGAGAAAATCTTGGCCAGTTATCCACCTGACAGAGGTGCCATGTCTCTAATATACAAAGAAAATAAAAGGATAACTATTAAGAAAACAAACAATCAGCTGGGCAGTGGTGGCTCACGCCTTTAATCCTAGCACTCGGGAGGCGGAGCCAGGCGGATCTCTGTGAGTTCGAGGCCAGCCTAGGCTACAGAGTTCCAGGAAAGACACAAAGCTACACAGAGAAACCCTGTCTTGAAAAACCAAAACAAACAAACAAACAATCAAATTGAAGAATAGGCTACAGAACTAAGCAGAAAGTTCTCAAAATCAGAAAGGCAAATGGCTAGGAAACACAACAAAGTATTCAACATCCTTAGTCATCAGAGATGCAGAGCAAAGCTTAAGATTCTATAAAGCTTCTTTAAGATTCTATTTTAACCAGGTCAGATTGACCATCATCAAGAATTCAAATGCCAACAAATGCTGGCACAGATTATTTTAATACTCTTAATGGGGTGGAAGCTAGTTCAGCCGCTGTGGAAATCCATCTGAAATCTCACAACTAGGAAGAGAATTAAAAGTAGAATTACCATATGATCCAGCTCTACCATTCCTGGGCATATCCTCCAAAGGCTCTATATCCTACTTCTAATAAACTTACATACCCATTTTTACTGCTGCTCTATTCACAAGAGCCAAAAAGTTGAATCATCCCCAGATGCTTATTAACTGATGAAAATGTGCTACATATACACAATGAAATTCTCTTACGATGTGAAAAATAATGAAATTTGTAGATAAATGAATGAAACTGGAGGTAACAATTATTCTGAGTGAGATAACCTATGCCCAGAAAGATAAATGATTCATGTTCTTCATACATGGTTTCTAGCATTGGATCTTTAGTTTTGTGTGGTTAGACTGGAAGCTAGAAAGAGACCATGGGGGTATGTTGGTGGTGGTGGAAGTAGTAAAGTGTGGTTAGAGTTAAAGAATAGAGGAGAAGAATACTAGGAGTAATATTGTTGTTTGTTTTTGCTCTTTTGGTGAGCCCAATACCCAATCCCAAAATAAATCACACATAGAGGCTTATTCATAATTATAAGTGCCCGACTTTAGCTTGGCTTGTTTCTAGCTAGCTTTTCTTGACTTAAGTTATCCCATCTACCTTTTCCCTCTGGGCTTTTTCCTTTTCTTACTTCTGAATATCTAACTTTCACTTTTACACTGTGGATGGCTGGGTGGCTGTGTGGCCGGCCCCTAGCATCCTCCTTGCCTTGTTCTCTTGCTCTTTCTTCTTTTCATTCATCCATCTCTCTTCTCCCAGATTTCTCCTTCTATTTATTCTCTCTGCTTGCTTGCCCCACTTAATTCTCTCTCCTGCCTCACTATTGGCCATTCAGCTCTTTATTAGACCACCAGGTGTCTTAGACAGGCAAAGTAACACAGCTTCACAGAGTTAAACAAATGCAACATAAACAAAAGTAACACACTTTAAAATAATATTCTACAACAGAGCAGAAAGGTTTAATCAAATAGAGGGTAGATGGGTTGACTAATATGAGGAGGCAGTTGGACAGGGGTTAATCAAAATGCAGGATATATGAAAAAGTAATGTGGAAACTACTATCATATATCCCAAATAAAAAGTATAATATTAAGAAGGTGTCAAGGGTCATATCCTATCTGGTACTTAGCTATGAAGCCAAAAGATTACAGGATCAACTTAACAGGCAAGATGTGTCTACTTATACAGTAGTGGCATGACTATTAAGGAAATAACCAACCACTCTCTTACTGGATTTGAGGCCTGCTCCACAAGTGAATTGATACCTGGTAAATAAATATGGCTCCAAACCTATGCCTTAGGAAGCCAGGGCCCTGAAGGGGGAAGTCTAACTACTTTTGTTTAGCTAAAGTGGCATAGTTGCCAACTGCCTTACAAATGTCTATATTTTTACCCATAGACAAATGCTACTATCAGCCTTAACAAGAGAAGCCATGAAGAACAGTAACTATACAGTCTCATGGATGCATAGTTGCTTAGAATAAATTACAATTGAAAACAGCCCTAAACATTTATAATACCAGTACTATCCAAATTCAGGGAACATCATTAAAGAGAGAGTAGAAAGAATGTAAGAGATGGAAGAGAGAAGGACTAACAAATGCTGTCTTTAGGGCATGACAGAGCTATTGTAATCAAGAACTCACAGCAGATGTAACTGCTTGAACTAGGCCTGCATAAGATTGATATTTCAACAGTCAGTCAGGTAGGGCTCACAATGCCTTTTCCTCCCAGCTGAACTTTGAGCTACTTATCAGGCTCCGAAAGATAGCTCCAAATCCATGTCCAACAGAAGTCTCTGGTTAAACTCAGTGGATCACAAAACCAAACAAAAGAGGAGAATGTTGGACAAGGCATCATATGGGAGGAAGGGATAGGAGGGAGATAAAAGAAGACATGAGTCACAGTGCATTATACACACGTATGAAATTATCAAGGAATGTTGGACAAGGCATCATATGGGAGGAAGGGATAGGAGGGAGATAAAAGAAGACATGAGTCACAGTGCATTATACACACGTATGAAATTATCAAGGAATGCATTTAGTTATTAAAAAATAAAACATTCTTGTAATTAGAACAAGTTGAGAAGAAGACAGAATTTTGTACAAAGAAAAAGCTCTCTCCATGGTCCATTTGTTTATATAAATTTTATGCCCAGGACTCAGTGAGATAAGAGATATTTTAACAAGGAGAATGCAAAAACTTCTCCGAATAGTGAAATATCAAGAATGTAGAGTTTGAGGCAGGGACTGGTTCTGACATAAGGAGGGACGACAACCATGTTCAAGAACAGCTCAGAAAACTGAAGGATAAATTCACAGTCAGACTGTCTACTATTTAAGTTTACGTCCAATCTCTGCCTTTTCTTTAATGCTTCTCATTATCCCCAACCCATGTTTTATGCCAGTAATTGCAAAACAGAAACAAGTATATTCTATTCCTCCCCTATTGCTGCCCAATATTGATTATATACACTGCCATAGCTGGTATTTTATGCAAAACAAAACAACAACAACAACAACAAAGGAATCATCACTAAATTAACTTTAAGACAACAGCATCCTGGAAAGATTAATGACATATAATTTACCTTCATGAAAGAAGCAAGCATCCAGTAAATTAGAAAATTCATGCCATCATCCAAGTAAATTGTTAAATACCCCAAATGCTTACCTTATTGAGTATTTGACGAATGGATCTGACACCCGTTCTATTGCATCGATAGTATTTTCACATCACCTACCCTATTGTTTGCTTAAGTACATGAGTTTACACTAACTCTGTTGTATGTGCTTAGCTCTATTCACAAGCACCAATGAGGACTATCCAGGATAAGCAACCCTTTTAGAGCACTGACTGGGTTCTGATCATGTGTTACTCAGACTGCTGCTTCAGATAGCAGTAGTATCTTTCAATGGTACTCTCATTTTGTCTATATACAATGAGAAAGGTTAAATTTCTTCATACAAAAGATTTCTTTATTATTTCCAATACCTCTATCACTCCATGATTAGACATGTTTACTTCCAAGTTGCAATTTCCTTCTGACTTAATAATGAAAACAGACAAAATTGGCAAGCAGGGATCCTACCCAGGGAACAATAACAACTAAATAGAAAAAAATTGAATCCAAATAAAAAACATGAGTTTTAATTATGCTGCTGACATTTTCCAAGATCAATATACAATTTCTGTTTTCTTGTTAAAATCATGAAAATTATTGTAAAGCCTATTCTTTTATTTGTATACCCCTTCCTGCACTCTTAACCCTATCTTACAATTCCTTCACAATGATTTTTCCATGTTTACTCATTTCCTAATGTTACTGTAACAAGTTACCACAAGCTGGGTAGCTTACGAAAATAGAATTTAATTTTTCACAGTTTGGGAAGCTGGAAACTGAAAACAAAGGAGTCAGCAGAACTATGGTTCTCTGACACCCGAATGAAGAATCTTTCTTTATTTCATCTTAATTATGACTGTTTTCCGGACTTCTAGATTCTCCTAAACTTGAAAATTCGTGCTTCTAACCTATCTTCATCTTTACATGGGATTTTCCTATTTTTTTCCCAGACTGTTTTCTTATTCAGAAAAAAAAAATCGTACAGATCAGAAATTCCATCTTCTTCAATATAATTCATCTTAATTAATTACACCCTCAATGACACTATTTCCAAATAAAGTCATGTATTTTTATATGGTAAGTTAGACTCTAGCTATTTTTATATTGTAAGTTAGACCCTTTCTTTTCAAGATATATTTCAGTCCATATGACCACTCTTCTCAGTCTTTTGGGTGGATCTAATTCCATCACTGGCTTACAAGATGAGTATGTAACTCAGACCCAGTCAATTAAATGATTCCATTGTCTTCGCAAGCTACTAGGTCAGGCCACTGAGAACAAGTAAAGTACAGTTGGATTTTTCTCTTATTTCAGAAGAAGAAGCATTTTCATTGTGTCTCATTTGTTCCTTGTTGTTTTTGTTTTGACTGTTGAATTTGGTCCTGGGAGTATGAAGCCTTAATACAAGATTAGAGGTTTGTTTGTTTTACCATAATTTATATCAGGATGAAGAATAAAGCAAAGAGAAGGGTACTGGAGTATGGAGAAAGAAAAAAAGGTACCAAAATAGAAACACAAAGTGTATTTGTTAGAATTCTCCAAGAAATAAAATCAATAGAATAGAATGCATGCATATTCAGCATGTTCTCTCTCTCTCTCTCTCTCTCTCTCTCTCTCTCTCTCTCTCTCTCTCTCTCTCTCACAAACACACACACACACTCACACATGCACACTCATGCACACACACATGCACGCACCCACACACACTCAGAGAAAAGACTTGTAAGGACTTGATTCAGAGAATTACAGAGACTAAATGTTCCAATACCTACAAATGGCAAGCTACAAGGCCAAAAGAGTAAGAGAGTCAATAATGTAGATTTAGTTTGTTTTCAAACTCCCAAAAATCAAGAAAAATAAGTATTCAATAATGGAAGTTCTATTAAAAAAATTCATGTTCAAAGAGCAAAAGCACACCTTTTCAACTGAACCCAAAGGCAGGAAATGGATACTCTAACTCAGAATCAGGCAAGAGAGGTGTTTCCTTTTCTTTTTGGAAGGGTCCACCATTTTGTTTCTTTTAGTCAAGCCTGCAACTTACTGGAGGAGAACCATCTAGATTATTAAAGAAATCTTTTTTATTTTGTCTACCAATGAAATATTAATCTCATTCAAAAACAACCTCACAGACACCCTTAGAATAATGTTTACTAAACATCTGGGTTTCCCATTTGGGAGCAAGTATGAAATTAAGCATATTATTGAAAAAACACTTCCCTTTGCAAGACTTGAGTTGTAAAATATGTTCAGGCTCTCAGAGTGTTTTGTCTGATGTCTAACACATTCTCCTATTTGTGTCAGTTTGTTGCACAATTCCTAAATGGTCTTATAATAAAAACCCAGAGCCAGATATCAGGGTAAAAGCTGAAAGATCATAGAAGCAGAGCAAGTCACAGCCACCACCTCTTACCTCACCAACTACTCAGCCTGAAAAGAGCCAGAGTTCCTGTCTCCTCCTGCCTTATATTCCTTTCTCTACCCAGCCATATCACTTCCTGTTTCAATCTTCCTAGTGCTGGGATTAAAGGTGTGTGCCACCACTGCCTGACTGTTTCTCTTTTAGACTGGATTCATCTCATGTAGCCCAGCATGGCCTTGAACTCACAGAGATCCAGATGGATCTCTGGCTCTGCCTCCCAACTGCTAGGATTAAAGGTGTGTGCCACCACTGTCTGACCTCTGTGACTAACTCTGTGGCTAGCTCTGTCCTCTGATCTTCAGGCAAGCTTTTATTTCTTAGATTACAAGCAGTATATCACCACATCAGTTGTTTTCTGTCATCAAAATCTTCATTATTGTCTGCATTATCATCATGACTCTCATATTTTATTCTATAAAATATTTGTATTCTCCTTTCTATACTCCTTAGTCTTATCTTACTTTTCTTTTATACATGATTGTTTTCATCTTTATGAGTTTCCTAGAGCTACTTTTATGGGTCCAAGTGGGAGTATCACTTAAATACCATTGCTGAGATGACATTGCACCTGCCACCGTCTTCAGACCTTCCAGAAGTATGCAGAACTCTATACACTTGTGGCTCTTGGTTAAGAAATAGAACTAGCAGTAGGTATTTTACAGTAACAGGCTCTAAGTTTTAATTTTGCATTGCTAAGAAGGTTATTTTTCTCAACTAGAATATGACCGTTATTTATACTCTTTCAGATATTTTTATTATTTACAGTTGTGTTCCCAATCCAAAATAATTCATTAGACTATTAAAAACATAATCAACTACTGGTTTAGAAGAACAAGTAGCCTTATGCCCAGCAGTGACTGGAGCATTTATACAATCCAAGCAGATATTCAAAATTCTTCACAACTTTACAAAGTTTATAAGCGGAAAATTCTCTAGCCCTTGAGGTCTCTACACTTACGATCATAAAGAGAAATAATCCAGGCAACCAGGCCATAGAGTCAGATTGTATTCTTTTACACTTGTTCATGTGCTCTAAGATTTTTTTTGTAATTGCAGTGACACACAGCTATAAAAATAATATTGTTTCCCACAAGACAGAAAGCATACCAACTCAAGGATGAAACAAATCATTTGAAGGCAGGAAGACCTCTGGGTATTACCAAAATGATGCTTAGAAGATATTGAAAAGTTGGTGCACCCTGTTTGACATCCTTTTAGGGCCTGCTGATGTTCTCTGCATGTGAATTGAACAGTGAAGAGGGTTGGGTTACTGTGTCACATGATATAATACCTAGACAGATACATGTGAGTATTTCTGGAGTTATTTATAAATTGAATTACATCAGAGCCTCTCCAAGGGTGAGTTAGATAAAGGGATCTTACAAAAATCCCTTTTAAAAGAAGGACATTTATTCGATGAAAACAAAATGTTGTCAGATTTGATGTTCATGTTTAAATTCTGATTTTGTTATTTTGGAGTCTTGTTAAGCAAAGTATATCTAGAGTTCTCCTTTTGTGAAATTCATCCCAAATCAGATGAAGTTGAGCTGTCAAACTACTCCAAAGCAAGTGAGTGCTGAAGGACGTAGATGCCAGTTAACTGAAGATCATAGAGAAGTGAAATTAAAGCCTTTCACTAGTTCCTTTTTGAGGTAGATTTTAAAATTATTTTGATTGAAATTTTTACACACACAGGGATGATACATTTTCATTTTGGTAAATAAAACTATTTCAAAAACTTATAAGAAATGAAAGAAAAAACTTACATGGAAAGTTTTGAATTCATCCTATAACGAAGGACTGAACGCAAATTCAATTTAGTTTGAAAGAAACATACAAAAAAGATAATTCATGTATCCATTAACCTTCATTCCTCCAGGAATATCCAAATCTGCTCTGATGCTGATCTCTATCAATTTTTAAAACAAATTTGAAAGGTAGATTTCCATTGTTGATTTCTGTTGAGATTCTTGCTACTGATTATTGATGATGCTGGAAATCTCTCTACATGTCTGTTAGCTAACTGTTCATTTTCTTCCACACATTGCCCATTTGCTCATTCTAGTGAAATATTCAGTAGTAAATTGATCTTTGGGTCATTAAGTGTGTGTGTGTGTGTGTGTGTGTGTGTGTGTGTGTGTGTGTGTGTTGCTATTTGACTGCATAGTATAAATTTTATTTCAAACACCACCTTAAATTTTCACATAACCTACATGGGTCAGTCTTCCCAATATGGAGTAGTGGTTTGCTTGACACACTTAGGAAAGCCTTCCTACTTAAATCGCTTGGTCCTTTTGTTGTTTCATTTTTTTATGTTTACATGTTTTTAATTTTGCTACTCTAAGGATCTAGCTGATCCCCATAACTAGGATCTGGCACCCGGTCTGCTCTGTGCATCTTTGGCACTATAATCACTGGCATTAAAGACAGAAGCAATGACACATTCCAAATGATCCTAACATGACTTGAAAGCAATGGGGTGTTGGCCATTTCTGGTTTTGCTTCATTAAATTATTATTAGTTAAGATTCTTTACGTATATGTGTAGCAGTTGTCTGTTCTTGTGTTTATAAAGTTTATCCTCTACATTAAAATGACAAATAAAGACATTTAGTATCCTTAGGGTTTCTATGGATCATAGATTTAAGGGAAATCTATTCAACTGTTGCTGCCTTGGGTTCTCCCATGGTAGTACTATGAGCTGGAACAGCACATAACTGAAGATGTGCCTGCAACTGAAGGTTCTGCTCCGAAGCTACTTCACTCAAAGGCTTGGGAAGGTAATGGTGGTGAGACTTCTGATCTACCCTCTCTAGGACCTCTCCTAAGACAGATTGAGTGTGCTCCTGATATGGTATTCGCATTCCCCAGAACTAATGACCCAGTTAGAAGTGACTAGGAGAAAGAGATCTTCCTTGTAGGCCTAGAAAACACACACACACACACACACACACACACACACACACACACACACACAAAAGGTGGGGGAAGAGGATCAAACAGTATTACTTCCATGTGACTTTGTCAACTAGAATAAAGTGACTAAGAACTCAAGTAAGAACTAAGAGTTCTAGCTCTTCATTCATAAGTTTATCTTTTGTTGCATTGACTAATCTCGTGCAGGCTCTCCTCATAGATTTTCACATGGTGGAGCTGTGGTGACAACTTTCTGTCATGCTTAAATACTGATTTGCTTAGCACTGAGTCACATCACTCATTCCTAGGACTGTGTGGACACTGACCTTGACCCATAAATTGAAAATGGAAGAATAGACTGTCTCAAAGGAGAAGAAAAGAGTGATTGTAGAAAAAGGTGGAGATGATGTTAAAGAAGCAAACAACCAATATTTACTATATGATTCTGATAGACAATACATCAGTGTATTTTAGCCTATATTCCTTATAGGAAGTTTTAAACACAGCATCACATGTAAGCATGCACTTGGTGCTTGGAGGTCATCACGATGCTCATGACCAGTAATCCTATGCAAATACAGAATACCAGAAGATGTAGAGTAATGAAAGAAATCCTGAGTGTTGAAGGAAAAACCATATCTTGACAGACCTTAACCCTGGCAGTTGTCATACTAAAATTACGTAGATGACAAACCCTAACACTTTATTGTTCAAATCTCATCACAAACACAAAACTAATTTCAACTTTAAAAACTGAAAATACAGAGGCTGGAGAGCTGGCTCAGGGGCTAAGAGAACATCCTCTGCAAGCATCAAACAGGATTTCTGAGTTGATTGGCTGCCAGTTTAGCTGCAAAACATGAGCATGGGGGTTACTGAGAAACTCTACCTCAAAGGAACAGGTCACAGAGTGATAAAGCAGGAGGTCTGATGTCCTCTTCTAGCCTCAACAGGCACATAAATGTCACATGCCTACATATGTGTGCATACACTACATACACAGACATACACAGACACTTTTCTACACACACATTTTTAAATGGAAAATACAGTATTGATTATTTGTTTTCTGCAGAAAATACTCCCTTATGTTTACACAAATTTGGTAGTAGCATGTCACAGACATGTACAATTTTCCCCAAAGTTCATAAATATGAGAACCTTCAAACAGGTTTACTCTCCAAAACATTGTTCTCTGCAGCAGAGGATTCTTGACAGTCATGTTGCATAGATCTTCTCTCTATAACTGAGTCATTTGTAACATCTATTAACCTGAATGATAACTGGGAAAATATACTCATGAAACATCTGTCTTAGTCACTGTTCTATCCCTGTGAAGAGACATCATGATTACAGCAACTTTTATAAAAGAAAACATTTACAATTTACAATTTCAGAGACTTAGTCCATTGTCGTCATGGTGGGGAGCATGGCAGCATACAGGCAGACATGGTGCTGGAGAAGTAGCTGAAAGTTCTATATCCAGATCCACAGACACAGGAAAAGAGAGCCATGGGGCCTGGCTTGGGATTTTGAAAACCTCACAGCCCACCTCCAGTGATACAATTCCCCCACCAAAGCCACACCTCCTAATTCTTTCAAATAGTTCCACTCCCTGGTGACCAAGCATAAAAATCTATGAGCCTATAGTGGCCTTTCTCATTCAAACCACCACAGTTTCCCACATACAAAATGTGAAGTGTGTAGTAAGACACGGAGCTGCATTAGTGCTCCTCAAAACAAAAACAACAAAAAGTGCCCATGTAAGCAGTTTCAACAGGTGAGTCCTGATGGGACCTAACCACCTGAATCACTCGCATCAGTTCACACAGCTGCTGATTATCTTTTAAGATATTAACATTATTCCTTCCAGCCAGGGAAGCAGGTTGGCTAACTGCAGATCTTCTTCACCTCTCCTCCAAATTATTCACCAAGTCTCATCCCTAGCTCTGCATCCAACCGCCTGCTGCAGACTAACCCAACTCTTCCCCTTCCTCCAACAAATCTCACATGTCTCACCCTCCAAACCTGCTTCCCCCACACTCACCACTTTGTCCCAGTCCCCAACTCCAGAAGACATTCTCTGTGAACCCACAGGTCTCTCCAGCAAGGGAAACAGGTAGGCTAACTACAAATCTTCACCAATCCCTCCCCTCCAAATCCAATCCCCCAGTCTCACTCCCAGCTCTATAGCAGACCACTTTCTTTAGCCTCCCCCTTTCTCCAGCTCCAGTGAATCAGAAAGTTCTTCTCCAATCTCCCTTCACCACACTCATCCCATTATCCCACTCTCCAACTCCAGCAGACATTCCCTGAAAGCTTACAGGGCACTGCAGCCAGGGAAACAGGTAGGCTAACAGCAGATATTCCTTCCCCTCCTTTTCTCCACATCCACTCCCCCAGTATCACTCCCAACTCTGTAGAAGACTACCTGTTGTGGCTTCTCATTATTCTCTATCCTCGTTCCTAGGGACTAAGGAGATCCTGTTGGAACACCTTGCTTTCCTAAATCCTATGGTGATATTTTATTTGTGCTGAAATGTGATTTTATTTGTATGTTAATAAATAAAGTTGCCTGGGGGTCAGAGCTAATAGTAAGCCATAGCAGAAGCCAGGTGGTGGTGGCACACACCTTTAATCCCGATCACATGGCAAGCAGATCTCTGTGTGTTCAAGGATACAGCCAGGATGGAGACACACGCCTTTAATCTCAATACCAACCATAGAAACCTAGAGGTCTGCATAGACAGGCAGTGACAAGGAGGTCATGTGGTTGGGTTTACAACCAATAACAAGGCAGAAAAGAAAGTCAATAAAAAGACAGACACACGGTAAGTAGGTCTCTTTCTCAGGGGAAGGACGGCAGTGGCAGTGAAGGGTAAGAAGGTGGTTTTAAGTCTCAGCTCTTAGCTACTGCTCTGACCTCTTGAGCTTTTAACTCTGCATTTGGCTCTGTGTTTTTTATTTAATAAGTCTGTTACATCTACACCCTTCTGTGGACCCTCTCAGCCCACCCTCAGCCCATACCCATTTCTAAGCGTCAGTTCCCAATAGAGAAACACATTTTATCCAGAACTCTCGGTGACCACACTAATCAGGATCCCAGAAGAATGACCTACCAGGCAAGACACAGCCACCAGACTATCCTATGGACAAGACAGAGCAACAAAAACCAAGGAACAAAACACTCACACAACAAAGACAAGACCAGATATCAGCATACAGAATTACAATCTTCCCAGATCCAGATGCCTATATATCAACATAAAACACTATCAATAACAGCAAGAACAATAGGTCTCCACTAGAGCCCAGTAACCATACCACAGTTGGCCTTAAGAGTTGCAACATAGCTGGAACACAAGACAGGACCTTAAAATAGGCTTTATGAATATGGTAGAGGTCTTTAAAGAGGAAATGAATAAATCCCTTAAAGAAATCCATGAAAATGCAGTGGAAAAAAAGGAATAAAAACAGTATAAGACCTGAAGCTGTAAATAAAATCAATAGAGAAACCCTAAATTGAGGAAAATCAGGAAATTGGAAATTTAGAACCTCGAACAGGAACCACAGATGCAAGCCTCAGTAACACAATATAAGAGATGGAAAGGAGAATTTCAGGCATTGAGGACACAGTGAAAGAAATGAGTATCTCAGTATACCACTCTTGGGCATATAACATCTTACTACAAGGACACTTACTCAGTCATATTCATGGCTTCTCTATTCATAATAGCCAGAAATTGGAAACAACACAGATGCCTTTCAACAGATAAAGAAAATGTGAGAAATTTACAACATGGAGTATTACTCAGCAGTTAAAAAAATGGGATCATGAAATTCACAGGATGGAATTATAAAAAAATTCATCCCGAGTGAGGTAAAAATCAAACTCAGAAAGACAAATATTCCCTTATACGTAGATATTACCTGTTAAGTCAATGATAACCAACCTATAATCTATTTAACCACAGAGGTTAGATAGAGAGTAAGGGACTAGGGGGTGACAGATAGATCTCCTAAAGAAAAGGAAATAGAACAGACAGGGATGGATGGATGAGGGAGGGCTCGAACGAGAGAATCAAGTGGGGAGGAAGAGGGAAGAGGAGGACATACAGTGAGAAACAGCTGAAATTAAGGACCATTTGAGGGATAGAATGGAAACATAATACAGCAGAAGCTTCTGTATATGTATATGTATATGTATATAATATTTATATGTATATAATGTTTCATTCTGTTTGTTTGTTTTTTCCTATTTGGATGTGTTAGTTTTTGCTTTATTTTATTTTAGACTCTTAGAAGTTCGTCTTCTGATGAGAGACAGAAAGGGGGTGGATCTTGTTGGGAGGTGAAGAACTTGAAGAGTAGAGGGAAGGGAAACAGTAATTAGGAAATATTACGTGAGAAATAAAATCTATTTTCAATCAAAGTAAAAAGAAAGTACAAGACTTTGCTGGCAAAAGACTACATTTGTGTCCATTAAAAATTATTTTTGTTTACATGTATGCATGTGTGCCCAAGCCACTGTATCTGGGTCCTGCGGACTAAACTCTGGCTGTCTGGTAGAGCACCAAGTGTTCTTAACTGCTGAGCCAGCTGTCCAGTCCCTCACACTGCTTCTTCTAACAGCTTCCTGTGGCTGTGGTTGTGGCTGTGGCTGTGTATTCTTAGGCTTAACATAACTATATTTGGTCATACCTTTAGCATGACTTCACTGTTTAAGCCATTGCTACCTCCTAAAATGTCCCTTAGCTGTAATCACATAGAAGTGATGCTGTGGCCCTGGTTCCCTATTACAGTAACAAGGGAAACCAGCATATAAAGCAAATGTGTCAGGGTGAGCTTTCCAACTCATGTCTGTGCCTAGGCAAAGAGTTCCCTCACTTCTCAATTGCTCTGTGTGCTATAGGGAGAGGGATCCCCTGGTATTTGATATTTCTACGTAGTTAAATAGAGGGTGCCTTGGGCACATAGGGTATGCAGCCCTCTGTGAGGGCAAAAGCAAATGACCACACAGGTTGTTAAAGTAGGGAATGCAAGGGAGAGAAGCTGGAACTAAAGGTGAACTGTTTGCTTCACTACTGATGCTCCCTGACTTATATTTCAGCTTGTGATGTCTTTCACTATATAATGGCTGAAAGCAATTCACATTCAGTAGAAGCTACACTTCTGATTGGCAAATCTGATCTTTTGCAGGATAATAACACATGGTGAGATGTTCTCTCAACGTGCTTCACCAGCTGCAATGGGCCACAGCCCCTCAAACAAGCACTCTGGGTGTGCCAAGCTAAGATGTTCAGCAGGTTAGCCATGATAAAGGCAGGGTCAATCTGTTTCAGGTTTACAGGGCATAACCTCATCATAAAACGCATCTATAGTCTGTCCAAGCATATCGCCTACTGATTTCCCAGGAGGTAAAACTTAAAGTTTTGGAGTATGATGTCACTCTAGGTAGGTCTCCATGGTCTCCAACCCCTTATTAGTCAGTGTGATGGTTGACTTTCATTGTCTACTTGACTGGATTTAGAATCCCCTTGGAGATGGAGTGGCACACCTCTAGGTGTTTCTGTCAAGGGTTTTTCTGAGAGGATTAACTGAAGTAGAAACACTGAGGCTGAATGTGGCACCAGTCAAAGGATAAAAAGAAAAAAAAAAGAAAGTCAGTAACACTTTGTGTTTGCTACAAAGTGAACAGCTCATCCACACTGTACCTCCTTCTACATCCATAATGTTATGCCCAAATGTAAGTGGCCAAGAGACCATGGACTTAGCACTGTGAAATCATGAACCAAAGTGAACTTTTCTTTCCTTAGTCATTAAGTGTTTTGGCCATAGCAATAAAAATTAAATAATACGGTCCTACTTCTACAAGGAGGAAGCAATAGAGATCTATGTGATGGGAGTGTGTATTTAGGAGAGAGAGACAGAGACAGAGAGAGAGACAGACAGACAGAGAGACAGAGGGAACAGGGACAGAGAGAAAAAAGAGAGATGGATAGGGAAAGATGAAAGAAAACAAAGAGGTAAATGGAGAAAAGAAGAAAGAAAGAGGGACACAGAGAACCAAGAGAGAAAGATAGCCATATTTTAAGACACTGACCTATACAATTATTCAAAGTTTGCAGGGAAAGCTGAAGACCCAAGTAAGAGTTCAAATCTAGAGATTCTGGCAGAGTTCCTCCTCCCTCTAGGAAGTCAGCCTTTTAAAAAAAACATTCAGATCTTCAACTTTTTGGATGAATCTCATGTATACTATAAAAGATAATCTGCTTTATTCCAAATTCACTTATTTAAATGCTGATTTAATTTAAAATCATATTCCCCCAAATATTTCACACCATTTTGGACCCAGTGACTTCGAATGGTGGCCAGGCCAAGTTGGCACATAAAGTTAGCCCTTATGTTCGCTGTAGTCACCAGTGGTAGCAAGCCCATGGTTTGGGACCTTTATTTTAGTTCTGTCTTCTTTCATAGGAAAAGGCCCTCTGAATGAAGATTTTCAAGCACTCTTCAAAACTATGATCACAGGAATGTGGTGCACAGTGGAAAGTCAGTAAAACAATGTTTTGTTTTTTTTTGTTTTTTGTTTTTTGTTTTTTGTTTTTTTGCCTTGTATAGGGCAGTTCACCAAGTCACATTCTTCACAAACAAAATATACTCATATCGAAGGAAATTCAGCCCACATGGATGCCAATGTCAAGTTTCCTACATATAATAATAAGTGATCATTCAATTATCTGCTGGTGAGGCACATGCCTTATAGAACATATGAAATTATTGCTCACTTTTCTAATTGAATTTATTTGTTCACCCACTCAACAACAATGTTTAATGAGTATTTTCTTTGTATGTGAGCTAGCTACAGCATATATAGAGTTTGAAAAATCAACATGCCTTCCCCCAGAGTGCCAAGAGGAAGGTAGGTTAATGTAGTTTCTTATTTCCCTTAAAACAAGTAAGTGAGAAGCCTCTTTTGTAAGACTTCAATTCCATTTTGGAAGGGCCATGTAAAAAAATGGGGTGACCTCTATATTGAGATTGAAATAATGTGGTGATATTTTAATTGTGCTGAAATGTGATTCTATTTGTATGTTAATAAATAAAGTTTGCCTGCAGATCAGAGGTCACATAGCCAGAAACAGGAATCAGGCGGTGGTAGCACATGCCCTTAATCCAACCAATCACATGGCAGGCAGAGTCTCTGTGTGGTCAAGGACACAGCCAAGCGTGGTGACATGAGCCTTTAATCCCAGTACCAACCATAGAGACCTGGAGGTCTGTATAGACAGGCAGTGACAAGGAAGTCATGTGGCTGGGCTTAGAGCCAATGAGAAGGCAGAACAGAAAGGCAATAAAAACACAAGTCAGACAGGAAGAAAGTCTCTCTGGGGAAGCAATGGCAGTGAGGTGGTAAGATAAGGTAGTCATGACTCTTTGCTAGTTCTCTGATCTCTTTGGCTCTTACCCCTGTATTTGGCTCTGTGTTTCTTATTTAATAAGACTACTTAGAATTTCATCTACAAAATGATGTTATAATAGTAGTAACAATTCTTTAAATTTAATTTTAAATGTCTTTTAAATGAGTTAGAACTACATCACTCCCCATCTCTTTCTTTCTAGTACCTCCCATTAGCCTTCCTCAAACTCCTCCCATGTTCCTCTACACTCAAGTTGATAGTCTCTTTTTCTTTGATTATATTTATTATGTGCATGTGTATGTGGAGTATAGGCACACACACATACACACACAAAACCTACTGAGTCTGTCCTTGAGCAATAACAGTTTTAATAATAATAGTCTATAAGCATATATTAATAATAATATCAAAGATTTCTTGAGCACTTTCTATTCACCAGGAACAATTGCACATATCTTATATGTATTCATTTACTTTAATAAGTGATACTTTGCCAGGTAGCTTGGGTGGAATGGCACTCTAAGTGACAGGCTCAACATGTACAAACATGGTATCTTAGAGGAGGAGCACTCATTCAGTTAATGGCAAAGATCTTACTGGAACACAGGGCTACTTTGTAGAACACCAGTAAATAAGGTAGAAAATCCCTGTCCCTCTTGGGCATCCCAGTCTACATCACCTCCCTCTCCAGTTTTATTGTGCAGTGAAGGTCCCCATGTGTTCCTCCAGTAAACCCAGAGTCCCTGAATTGTTATCTTTGACTCATGTTACCTCAGCATCTCAACCTGCTTCCTTTGTTAACTGAGTCAACCATCAGCATCCATCCTTAGTGCCACCATCAAGGTTGTCCTTCCTGTGGTGACTTTGAGTTATGAAATCATAGGAACTTGTTCTATCATGTGGGGAAAGAGACAGAGAGACACAGAGGGATACTTTTCTAATTCTTCCCAGATGTTGATTTCATGGCAATATTCTCTTATATTTCAATAGTATTCAGCATCTCATCAATATGTATCAATTTGTTTCTGATTTTTCTATTTCTAAATATCATCTATCTACCCTTTATCTATTATCTATCACCTATATGTCATCTACTTATCTTCTTATCTATCACTATCATTTTCATTTTGCCATTAGCAGGATCAATCAGTGCATATACATTATAGAACTGAGACAATTTGACTACTTAGTCAATTACTTAAGTATACACATATATTTCAGGTTTTGCTGCTGACTCTGGTTGTATTGGCCTAAAAGGAAATAGTGGAACCTTCCTGACCTTGGACTCAATAATTCTATTTGTCTTCTCATCTCCAGACTCCAGGGTGCAGTTCCTTTTGACTCTAGTTTGTGAGAGCAGGAAGAGACAGCATCTGGGACTGCTGACTGTCCCCCTAGAATCCCAAATCTTCCTTCTTGATACTCTTTGTCTTATGTCCTTTCAAATACCCTCCCTTAGTCCCCTGCTGAGGATCAAAGAACATATCAAAATGTTTAATATGCAAACACGATAGCTTGTAAAATGTGACTGTCCCAGACGAGAGCCCTTCTGGGTACTGTAATTTTCCATTTCACATTCCTGCGTTCTTCTATGTATCTGACTGTTTTATGGTAGTAGTGGGGAAAGTGAGCAAGTGCTCAGAAATCCACCCAGCTTAGAAATTACAAATTTCTGAAGTTAACAGTGGGTAGGAGTGGGAATCAAGGAAGCTGGGAAATGGTTAACTAGGTAACCCTATATTCAGTCATTACAAGGAATAGCTGAAAACATTGGAAGTAGAAGGACCACCTTGTGTGAGGGCAATATTGATCAAGGTTTTGTCAGTGCCCACTGGGTTTCTCCTACCTCCCACAGGGTTTTAATGTGACCCAAGCTAGGATCAAGCTCATTCTGAAAACCAGGCTGGCCTTGAACTTGTGTTCCTATTGCCCCTTACCCTTCCCTGAGTGTTAGGATTGTCGGAGTACAGCCCACACCCAGCTGCCTTCTGGTTTTGTATCAGTGCTGCCACCATTTTTTTAAACACATTTGCTATATAGACTCCTATTCACACTCTTTTCTTATTGGTTAAAACTTCATTTTTTCCTCAAATTGCTAGAAAGTTGTTCTGACATTTCTTTTAGTTGTCCTCGCTTGTTGTTTTTTGTAGAAATCAATGGTCTGAATCTTCCATAAATGATTTTTTTTAAAAACTCACTTGGTTTTATTTTTAAAAATTTTAATAGCCTTACTGAAATAAAATTCATATACCATAAAGTTCAGTATTGTAAAGTATAAACTTCAATGAATATAAATATATTCTTGGACTTCTACAATTATACCCATGATCTAATGTTAAAGTTCTGTCATACTCTGAAAAAAAAAACATGCATATTAGGAGTTCTCCATTTCACTCCTTTCCCTAGTCATTCACAGTCATGGCTCAACTTTCTTTCTTCCTCACTTTAAATGCTGGAAATTTCATATAAATGTAATCATACAACATATGGACCCTTGGTCCTCTTTCACTTAATATATTTTTAAAACCCACCCTCATTTTACCATGTGTAGCTAATGCATTATTTTTTATTACTGAATAACATTATCATATATGGCTATACCACATTTTGTTTGCCATTCCTAAATAAAAGGAAATCTATGTCATTCATAGTTTCTGGCAGTAATACGTAGCAATGCTGTGACTGTTGCTACTACGAACAGATTTTTGTGCAGGTATAGTCTCCAATTCACTTAAGTGTATTCTTAGGTGTGGAATTGCTGGGTTTATATGGTAATTGCATGTGTAACTTTTTGAGCAACTGCCAGATTGCATTCCAAGTGAACTGAACTGGTTTACATTTTAATCAGCAGTGTGTGAGGTTTTAAGTTCCCTCTATCCTTATCAACAGCTGTTATGATACATCTTTTTGCTTGTAGCTATCCTTTTGTGTGTGAAGTAGTAGCTCATTGTAGTTTTGATTTGCATTTCCCTGCTGACTAATGATATTGAGTATCATATAATCTGCTTATTGTCACTTGTGTATCTTCTGTGAAGAAATTCCTTTCAAAACTTTGATCACTTTTTAATTGGTTTGTCTTTTTGTTGTTGAATTGTAGGATATATATGTATTTTTCTAGATACAGTTCCCTCCTCAGATATATAATTCAAAATGCACTGTAACTGGATTTAAAAAAATTAAACTTTCTTAATGATGTCTTTTCAAACACACGTATTATCAATTAGGATAAAGATCAGCCTCTGTCTCTCTGTCTCGGCAACTCTGTCTGTCTATCGCTCTGTTTCTGTTTCTGTCTCTGTCTCTGTCTCTCTCTCTGGAGACAGATGTAAAATCCTAAGGCCATAGAAGTCATATCCAAAAGAGACAAATTAAAAAGGCTCCTTGAGAATGAATGGGAAGCACTGAATGCCAAATTTAGTAAATTGTATTCTCTCATGAAAGAACTATAAGAAATTTGGGTAGTCCAGGCATAGTAGTGTATGCCTTTAATCCCAGCACTTAGAAGGCAGAGTCAAGCAGATTTCTGTGAGTTTGAGGCCCGCTTGGTCTACATACTGAGTTCTATCCAGGACAGCCAGAGCTACACAGTAAGATCCTGTTTTGAAAACAAACAAACAAACAAACAAAACAAACAAACAAAAAGAAAAAGAAAAAGAAAAAGAAAAAGAAAAAGAAAAAGAAAAAAAGACATGTGGGTAGAAGGCAGGCCTATGACTACTTCTGGGCCATTAGAATGTTATTCATATTGAAGTCTAGATAAATGACTGCAAAGATTAACAGGGAGACTGAAACCATGGGATAGGAGAGAGTTAATTCCAACAGACACTTTGGCAGTAATGGTAGACAAGAAGGAAAGATGTCACTGAAGCTTTGATGGTGGCCTTACTAAGATGTAGGTGGGTGTGACTACACAATCAAAAAATTAGGGAGTTTTATTGAGAAAAAACCTTTCTGATTAAAAAGATAGTCACACTGAGTAATAGTTGTTCACTGTTCTGATGTTACCAGTTGAGGTCACTTCCTTAATCAAAAATAATCTAAATCATACTGCTAAAAAAAATCCCTGTAATTTTTTCTCAACACCTAAGGAAGGCATAATGTAGAAGAGAGAATGAATGTGTTCACTTTGCCATTTAGACTCTTGCTGTAGTGGAGAGAAAAGCCTGAACTCTATTTTCAGCTCCTTATGGAAACAACTTAAAATTCTCATTTCTCTATGCAAATTAAGTGCACCTTAAATGGTTGTATGTGTTTCCCTCTAGAAAGCAGAAAAAGGTTGTAAATTATGTGACTGCAATAACAGATGAGGCAGAGGCAGTGTGTTTCTCTGTATTATATCTTTGTATTATATATTACTTCAGTGTAGCCCCTGGGGCTTCTAACAGAGGTTAAATTTGTACAGGAGAGATAAAGGAGTGAGGGAAAGTTCATTTTTTTCTGACTTCTTCCCATAAGCATTGGTGACCTGTAAAGAGCAAAGACAGTTAATCAACTGTCTTACAAAAGTCAGGAGATTACGTTTGCATGTGTGTGTGTGTGTGTGTGTGTGTGTGTGTGTGTGTGTGTGTGCTATTAATTATTTCACTTCTATATCTACTGTCATTCATCTATCATCTATCCATGTATCATCTACAATCTATCTAAATTAGACCTTACTTATCAAACAAAAGAGACATGTTAAGGAGTGTAAATGTTTCCCATATGAATAAGTAGTTTAACTTCTTTTAGGATGTTTGTAGTTGTGCTTTGGGTGGGAGCTTTTTGCTTGTACATGTATTTTGTTTTGATTTCCACTTATCTCAACAGATTTAGGAAATATATGAAATCTACAAACATTTTCCAAGAAAGTACATTGCAATAAATACTGTAAATATATAGACTCCCTTAAAATCAAATCAGAGCAACAGTGATAGTATGGTCAAGATAAAATAAACACTTAAACCAGAAGAGGGTTATGATGGTTGGTATTGTCAACTTGACTGGACCTCGAATCACCTGGGAGAGGGACCTTTGAGCACACCTGTGAGACATTATCTTGACTGCAATAAATAAGACCGGAAGACCTGCCCACTGTGGGTGACACCATTCCCTGGATGGGATCCTCGAGTGTATAAATGGAGATCTCTAAAAGGCAGAGGCTGTTAATCAACCCTCTTACAAAAGTCAGGAACTGATCAGTAGTGTTCATCTACCCTTCTCTGTTTTCTGATTACAGATGTGATGTGACCATCTGATTCAATTTTCTACCACAGGACAATAGATTAAGATAGAACTTGATACCAAGAAGTGAAGCTGTTTCTGTGATAAACCTGACCCTGTGGGTCCTAAGTCTTCATGCCTTGTTTACAAGAGGAATTGGGAAGACTTTGAGGCTTTGGGGGGGGGGAACAAAATAGTAAGCAGAACTTACAGGCATTTCTGATTCTTGGAAGACAAGACTGCTGAGAGAAATCGAAGCCTAGTACATGAGGTTTCAGGGGGAGCAAGGGCTTCACTGAGAACTGGACTAGATGCCATTCAGGTTTTATTCTGGAAAACAATCATGCTTCATTTTGCCTATTTCCAAAAAATATGAGTGAAGCTGAATTCAAAAGCAATGCACTAATTTCAAACTGGAGGAAATTTCAAAGCAGGACGACATTGTGGCTGTGTTGAGGATAGTGCACACTGATCTCATTCAGATCCATACTAAGAGAACAATAGGTACAGCAAAAAACTGAATATGTCAAATTTGACATGAAAAGATGTGTAAGGGAGTTTAACTTTGTGAACAAGGAGACTGTAGGTGATAATGTATCTATAGTTGTTATAGAGATTAACACCATTAATGAGAAATCCTCTTCTCTGAATGAGGATAAATAATGTGCCCAGAGTGCAAAACCCTACCCCTAAAAGATTCCAATTTATAAAAATGCAAATTTATTGGAAAGGAGGGAGCCTAGCCTAAAGAATGCCCAAAGGGTTTCTTGTTTCTAGAAAGTAACAAGTTAGGCAAGTGTTTCTCCAGGGTCAGCACACCAAATCTGATGGAACTATGACCCAAGGAGGCCAGCTTGTGTCCTAAAGTGGCAAGAGGACTTGGCAAGACCATCCACGTGTTAATAGCTTTACAGGCATGGATAATACAAGATAGATGTGGGTTGGAGGTAATAGAGTTTTGTACTATGATTCCAGAGAACACTGAAGCCAATCGATGTAGGAATCGCTGCAAGGAAGCCCTAGGAGGCTACTGCATGAAGTCAGGAAGGTGAAGCCTAAGTTGTAATGGGGACTCCAAGATGTCGCAAAGGCCAGAACTATAGGATTTCCACTGAAGAAAGCTGCATATACAGCCTGCAGCCAGTCCAAGAGAGAGGTGATGCTGTTATAGGTAGCAGGGCTGGAGCAGCAAGGTACCAAAGATATTTGTGTCTTCTATGATATGCTAAGCATAGAACTAACTGTTGGTTCTCAGTCTCGCTTTGCTATATTCTTTCCTTGTTATACCCCATCCATTCCTTTTCATATAGAATGTATACATTCTCTATGGTACTGTATGTTGGAAGCATATGATTTTGTTTTAAACAGGCAGTCACAATTAAGAGATTTCTTTGACTCTCAGAAAACACTTTGGATGTTGGACTTTTGAATAGTGTTAGGACTATTAAAGACCATGGGGACTTTTTAAATTGTATTGAATGCATTTTTTTCATTTTTTTGTTTTTTGCTTTTGTTTTTTTCTTATTTATTTATTTATTTAATTTATTTGTTTATTCTATTATCAGCTTGATACAGTACAAATTCTTATCCTAATGGTGAAATGTTTCACTGAGGCTTGCCCAGTGGTTGAGTAAAACCAAAACTTATTATAAGCCACAGTCATCCTAGGGTCCCCCCTGCTATGTAGCCTCCCTAGTTCTGTGGGTTGCAGTCTGACTGTTCTTTGCTTTATATCTAGTATCCACTTATGAGTGAGTACATACCATGTTTGTCCTTCTGGGTTTAGGTTACCTCACTCAGGATGATATTTTCTAGTTCCATCCATTTGCCTGCAATTTTCATGCTGCCATTGTTTTTCTCTGCTGCGTAGTACTCCATTGTGTAGATGTACCACGTTTTCTTAATCCATTCTTAATCCAGCTTCCAAAGGAAAAGATGGCTAAATGGCTCAGTCCATTAAGTGTTTGCCATATAAGCACAGTGGCGTGAGTTCGGATCTCTTCATAAAAAAAAGCCACATGCATCAAGGAACTTCCTTAAAGGAAAATGCATTCTCCTCTGTGATAAAGATGAAAGCATTGCACTCCTTTATTCACTCTTGTTATTCTCTCATTATGGAAAAAAAGTTGCCCACTTTTCTCTGTTCATCATTTTTCTGCTCATCTCACAGAATACCACAGCCTGTGTTGTTCTTAAAGAAGTTTATGTGGCTGGAATTTTAGAAGCCAGGAAATCCAAAAGCATAGAGTTGGTATCTGACAATGGTTGTCCCATGGGGGAAGCTGTCACATGGAAGAGGGGGGGAAACAGTCAGAGACAGGGGAGATCCCAGATTATAACAAACTGATTTTTATGCTAACCCATACCCACAATGATGGCATTGATCTTGCAAGTCCCACCTCAGGATTGCAACACCATTTTAAGTTCAGCCTGAGAATTAGAGAGGACACTCTAATCCCAACACCCCTGTTTCTCTAGTTGGGTGTTTGGCCTTTCTTTTTATTTGTGAAACTTATTTAGTTTTCATGTATGTCACCTACAACTGTATGCCTTGAATATAATTTTCAATTCCTCAACACCTTACTATCCCCACTTACAAAATGAGAAAAAGTTTAGCATGTACCTCAAAAGACTGTTAAATAAATGAGTTACAATATGCTCATTGCAATGACCAGCACATATCAATCACTTAGTTATTATTGCTCTAGTTACTATCAATACCAAGAATATTGAGTTATCGGCATGTAATTCTGTGGTGGTCAACAATGATTGCCAACTTGACTACATCTGAAATCACCCAGGGAACGAATCTCTGAGAATATCTATGGTAGAAGTTTCTAGATTGAGTTCATTAAAGTGGGAAGACTCACCCTACCTGAGAGTGGTGCTATTCCATGGACTGTAGTCCAGGTCAGAATAGAAGGAAGACAGAGAGATGAACCCCAGCATTCACAACACTCGGCTTCCTGATTGCAATGTGAACAGCTGCCTCATACTTCTGTTGTCAGACCTCCCCAGCCCTGGGAAACCAAATTGCTTTAACTATGAGCCAAACAAATCTATTCCTTAAGTTACTTTGGTCATGTTTTTGGTCATAATAACAAGAAAAGTAACTAATACATTTACCTAATTTTCTTAGTTTATAATAAAATTACTTTAACTTTGGTATCTAGTCTTTTATTTTGCAAAACAATCCTTATATAATATGTCCTTTTTGGTTTTGGATCATCATCATGCTAAGGAATATTTTTTCCAACCCAAGTTTATTTTTAAGAATTTGTTTTCACTTTCACATTTAGTCTTCAATTATTATTCAGCTGGCAACATTTGCTAAAAATGCTGCACAGGAATATATAGCCCCATCTATACAAATGAATATTCTTATATCCTCAGACTCAATTGCAGGATTTTTCTAGGGTGTAGAATTAATAAACATAATAAATGGTTCACTTTCAAAGGTGTTTTCCCACACACAACATGGAATGGACTTAAAAATCAAATAGATAGCTTTACAAACCACAGCCACAGTCTGTTGTTAACTCCTTGTCCTTCCATAATAAGGCACTTATGGGAGCTTGGACCAAACTCACTGGGGAAAGGAACCTCTTGAAAAGCGTTGAAATTCCTGTCCTCTCTCTTTCTATTTAGTGTGGTTCTCCACCTTTACAATCTGTTAGTCTGAACAATCACACCGGTAAGACTCAAATTCCTTTATATTAATACAAGGTCCTTAATACACCATATAACTATTCCATGAAGATCAAATAGATTCTCTACATCCTGGATCCTTCCAGCTGCTGCAGAGCAAAGCAATAAAGGCATTGACGGCAATCTACTCTTCAGTAAACCCAGTAGCACCCCTGCTGTAGCTGCCTCTGGCCAAGAGCAGTCTGAATTTCTCTATACTCAGTATCTCTCAGTTTGAGTGGAGAGAAGACACAAGAAGAGGCAGCTCCCAAGCTGGCTTCCCCAACTCTCCAGTCCTTCAGGAAACTATCTATCGTGCTTTCTTGGATACAGTACCATATGCAGCACTCACAGATTTTTGTTGTCAGTAGTGGTGGTGGTAGTGATAGGTGGTGGAGGTGGATGTGGTGGTGGTGGTGGTGGTGGTGGTGGTGGTGGTGGTGGTGGTGGTGGTGGAGGAGATGATGGTGGAGGTGGTGGAGGTGGTGAAGGTGGTGGTAGTGGAGATGGAGGTCGTGGTGGAGTTTGCGGTGAAGCTAGAGGTCATGGTCATGGTGATATGTGCATGTGTGTGTGCTAGTTTTTCAAGATAAGTTCTCATTCTGCAGCTGATGCTGGCCTTGAATTCACTGTGATTCTCTTGCTCCAGTCTCAAAAATGCTGAAATTCTGTGTGTGAGTCACTATACTCAGGTTTTTACTTTTGTTTTTTAAACTTTTAAATTTACTTTTCTTTAATTTTTGCATGTGTATGTGTTTAGATTTTGCATGTTTATGTGTGTGTGCATCTTGCATAAGTGTGTGTGTGTGTGCATAGTCACACGTGGGGGTACACAGGTATAGGGGTGTGCACACCTGTGTGGTGGCTCATGTTACTCTCTATATTGAAAGATCTCTCATTTGAACTCAGAACCCACCAGTTTTGCTCGTCTAACTAGCCAACTTGCCTCAAGGATTTCCCTGTCTCTCCCACCTACGCACTGAGATTGCAGGCAAAATCACTCTACCCCTCAACATTAGTATCAGTGCTAGGAGTCTGAGCTCCATCCCTCACACTTGCTTATCAAGTCCTTACCGGCTGGGGAATCTCTCCCATCCCTCTCATTGGTTTTAAGGCTCAAATTGTACTGTGAATATAGTTAATACTGATGTGGGCCCAGACATTTACTCTCCTGTGTAGAAGGATGTGGGGAAGATTGGTTGTACAGAGTTGTAGTGCACAAAACTAAGCCTCCTGTTTAGGTTTTCATTTCAGAGATGAAATATCTTAATAGATACATGGAATGTACAACTTCACTAGTATTTTCTTAAACTATTTCCTTGAGAATAAGGGTGTTTTTTTTTTTCAGTTAAGTTAGGCATCACCATTTTAAAATTGTAAGTCAGAAAAAAATGCATTTATCTAACAATCCAGTGCCCACAAAGGGACTCAATTTGTAGACAATAGTGGAAAAGTGACTACATGCAGAAGATAGGGGCCAAAGATGAGGACGCACAAGCTAACTGGTGTGCATGAGGGGGAACTGAGTTGTGGATGGAACATCTAACTTCATTAAATCAATAACAAAAATGCAGTGACCAATTAACATGCGCTGTTCTGTGAGCATAACACTAAGTCCACATTAGCAGACAGAGAGCCCATACTACTGAGAGATTACTATATACTACTGTCTATAGTATTACTGCTGTATATACTACTATATAATTACAATTTATAATGTCTGCCATGGAGTCACATGAGGTACAGGGATAGGAAGAAAGTTCAGAGATGAGTGCTTTCCATGAGCTAGCACAGATCTGCCTGAGGAGAAACTTTTAAATTCAAAGCATAATGGATATTTAGGACTTGGTCACATGGACGAACCAGACATGAAAGAAGAACAGGGATGAAAAGTTTGTTGAGTTTGAGGAACTACCAGGGGACTGACAACTCTTAAGAGCTTGGCCATGACAGGTAGGGTCATGTAAGGTTATATCATAACAGAGGCCACACCTTAGCAGCTCTTTCTGGCTTCTGTAGAGTTTAGGGCTTGGGGATGTGTAATGGAAAGAAACAGGATTTTTCACTGGGTGCCATATCGGGGAGAGTTGTTTTCACAGCTTTGACTCTACCTTTGCTTCCTGTAAGATCCATTTTGGCATTTGCTTCTGCTTCTTGAATGCTGTGATTAAAGGTGAATGTCCATGGATGTTCTCTACGTTCCCCTGGAGCTATAAAATCTTAGGTTCTTACTACCTCTAACAAAATGGCATCAAGAAAACAAAGAAAGGAGACTTGGAGGTTGCTAGGTAGAGGCTAAACCAGGTACCCATAGGAAAGTATTTATACTATGTGGTAGAGTCACAGATAAATGGCTCTTGTCACACCTTTACCTTGAGTTAATCTTTCCCACTTGCCAGACTTGTAAGCAACTTGCAGATCTTCGTGACATAGCTTGACCTCATCTTTTAGCTGCATTAGGAGAATCAAACATAATAGTCTTTTGTACAGGCATGTACCAAACAAATATTCATTGTTCCAGACTTAAATGCTACAAACTGATACAAAGAAAGTAATGTGGTCAACTCTGATTTTACATTTTGGCCCTACCTTTTACTCAGCCACTTACTAAATGCCAGGTCTTAGCGTATCAACTCTTTCTCCTACAATGTGGGATGTCAATATAGGCCAAATGAGATAATGTATCTCAAGCACCTGCTATCAGTGTCTATCACTGAAAAACTCATATGTGTGCAATATTTTTGGGTCTAGGGGGACTGATCTTTGCAAGGCAGTGAAGTTGAGGTAAAGTGGGCTCAATGTGAGAGTAATCTCTTCTCTGGGAAGTTTCTAAAAGGCTGACATATTTCTAATATAGAAGAGAAATAGGCTGAATAGTCACACCAAGAAGACTAGGTATCAAGCAAAGTGTACTCCTGGAGAAATTAAGTCTTTTAAATTTTCACTAAGAAATATATGCTTACAGACGGTTCTAATTTTGTTGAATTTACATTTTGACACCCCTAAACAGTCCACAAGGCATGTACAAAACTAAGGAGACTTTAATCCAAAGCCCATGGTGAGTAGATTACAGAATCTGAAGAATGTTTCAGGTAGGATTGGCTGTAACTTGATCTAACAACTTTGATTAAAACTGAAATCAGTTCCTTTAGAAACTAGAATTGGAACTGAACAGGCATGGTGGTGCACACCTTTAATCACAGCACTCAGGAGGCAGAAGCCAGTGGATCTCTCTGATTTTGAAGCCAGACTGGTCTGCATAGAAAGTTCCAGGACAGCTAGAGCTACATAGTAAGACCCTATCTCAAGAAAAAAAAATCCTCAAAAAAGAAGAAGAAAAAAATAGAAAAAAGTAAGACTGGACTGAAGTTTTCCTCTTCTTCCTGACAGGAGATTCATCAATATAAATTGAGCGTTACAGGAGTGGCAGGACCAGGCTTCCTACCATTCCTCCTCTATTGCTCCTTGTGTTTGTTTGCCAGAGACAAGTTCTCACACTGGAGGAAAAACACCTTGTAAATAATAAGGAGATCAGTTACATAACTATATAATATGTGTTTGACATGAAGGTTCTATGGTAAGTGAATCATGAATGAGTTTCTCTTTCTTATGCTGAAAGCAGAATCTTTGAAATCAGACTCAACTAACTATGACAATAGAGTCTAGAAACAGAGTCATTTTCCAGAAGGAAGGGGACACTAAAGGGTAAATGAAATTTAATCTTAAAAGAGAGTGAAGAATTCAGGTCATTTTTATCTCAACAAATGCGTATGGTCTCAATATTTCTAGTAATGCAAAAGCAGTAGTACTTGCCAGTCCTCACCTTTCCTGATGCATTCTTTTCATGTTGGAGGTCCTCACTGCAGATGTAACCATCTTGTTAAATAAGAAACACAGAGCCAATGCAAAGATGAAAGCCCAAGAGGTCAGAGCAATAGCTAAGAGCTAAAAAAAACCTTACCGCTGCGTTCCTCCTCAGCAAGAGAGCTACTTCCTGTCTGTTTGTCTGTTTTATAGACTTTCTATTCTGCCTTCTCATTGGTTGTAAACCCAACCACATGACCTCCTCATCACTACCTGTCTGTACAGACCTCCAGGTCTTCTATGGTTGGCATTGAGATTAAAGGCGTGTGTCTCCATGCTGGCTGTATCCTTGAACACATAGAGATCTGCCTAGCTCTGCCTCCCAAGAGCTGGGATTAAAGGCATGCACCACCACTGCCCAGCTTCTGCTATGGCTTGCTGTTAGCTCTGACCCCAGGCAACCTTATTTATTAACATGCAAATAAAATCACATTTCAGTACAAATAAAATATCACCATACCTCATTGTGACTTGAGAGCCAACACTGTCACAACTTCATGCTCAGAGCTGTTTATCTTGACTGGTGTTCCTTATCTATAAAACTGTACACGGAAATGGTACCTGTCCACTTGGTTTTCATACCCTACCTATGAAGTTATTTTAAAATTAGCCCCAAAGTAGCTGTATAAAATTTGACAATCAGTTATGTCTAAACTCAAAACTACATGTCACTAGGGCTCTAGTATCATATTTTAAGAGTACATTCTCAGTCTTCTCTGGTATTCTATTAAAATGCAAATACCTAACAGGATCTTAAAAACTTTCTGCCGGTTATTAGCTTTTATATCTGTATTACAAATGTGTTTACCCAATGAATACCTGCAAAATTTTCTGAGATTTGAGCAGGTAAATAACATAATCTCTGCAATTTCTGCAGCACATAAAGATCTAGAAAGAAAAAGAATACCCAGGGGTGAAAAAGAAAACTTTAAAAGGTTTATGGGAGTTGGCACCCTCCACATTCATATGAGAGCCTTATCTTTGACCTTTTTTATTTCCCAAGTAAACCTAGCTCAGTACATACCCACACAGGCATTAACAGCTCTGGTCTCTATCTCATTACCTGCCATATGACAGTGCTGGCCTATATAACATGAAAAGTTGCTCTCTCTTCACATACTCCACTGAGGAAGATGGAGGCAAAGGCAACATTTCCTGCAAGCATGCCTAAGAACACTTGTCTGCTAATGGACAAATGCATAGGCAGCAAGTTAAAACGACCGTAACAGACTTTGGGCGATTTTCACAGAAACTAAAATGTAATTGCAAGGTTTTACGACTATTTATGAATAATGCTGTTTTTTTTAAAGAATTACTTCAAGTAAAATGAGAAGTTTCCAGGGATATTAAAAGAGTTGCATGTGAACAGCTTTGTTTGTTATAAGGATGCTTTCAGACCCCAGACTCCTTGGTTGAATTCATTAGAACAGTGGTTCTCAACCTGCAGGTCATGAACCGCTTGGGTGATCAAAATATCCTTTCACAGGGATCACCAAAGAGCATCAGAAAACACATATATTTACATTATGATTCATAACAGTAGCAAAATTACAGAGATGTAGCTTGTCTGTACATGTTAATCCTCCATTCTTGAGAAAGGCTTAGAAAGTTGCTAGGACATCAGTGGCCTCCTGTGTTTTCTCATCACTTACAGAAAAACTCAATACTGTCCTTCTTCCTCTCTCTCTTTCATTCAAGCTGTGTGCCTAACAGGGGGGACAGTGAAGAAGGCACTAACATGATGGAGATGTGAACTGTAAATCAGCCAGGTCTGCATTAGGAGGTCAGTTGTTCTATCATCTAATCCTGTTCCCCTCAAGTAGAACTAAAGCCCTAGACTCTGTAGATTAGAATGGTCCACAGATATGAAAGCTAGCCGCCTTGATAGTGCACACTTCTAATCCCACCATTCAGGAGGTATATGCAGGTAGATTTCTGTGTGAACCAGAGTGGTTCACACTTACACAGTAAGACCCTGCCTCAAATAAAATGAATGAATGAATGAATAGAAAGATAGA